>NW_010264090.1:14035-68013 GCF_000690775.1 Eurypyga helias
ACCCGCCTTAGCCCCGCCTGGTCGCCTCCCCAGCCTTCCTTCGGCTCGGCCGAACAGGCCTGGCACCGCAGGCGGCACCGCGGCACCCTGCCCTACGCGGGGCAGCGCCTTTGTGTGTCGGGCAGCAGCACCTCCTGCTGCCCCCCAGGGCCCGGGGACGTCGCGAGGTGCTGGGGGGGCTGGCTAGCTGGACAGTTGCCTCCCTGAACACGGGCTGTTTGGTTTAGCGCCTTGGCAGGCGTCTGCATGACTATAATGCCCCTGCGTTCACGCACAGGGCGTCCGTCTTGGCGTGGCACAAAGCAAAACGATCAGAAAGGTGGTAGAGGCGGTAGTTTGTACCCAGCTGATAATCCAGTGTGCGAGGCATTAAACATGTCTCTGTTATGGGGACGTAGGAGACCATGGTTCAGCTTATGCTTGGTCTTGCTGTTTCATGTTGCTGAAGGGAGTGAATTATGTCTCTAGATCTGTTTTTATTTGCTGTTGATGACAGCTGGTCAGTGCTGTTACATTTTATTTCCCTATTAATGTTTTGGTTCTGACTTAAAGGACTGGCATTGAAGGCGAGCTGTCTGCGTTTTTAATAGGATTAGAAAGAGGGTTTTAATGGAGAAAATGTGATGAGACTCTACTGCCTACCCAAATGTTCAACTAGTTTAATTTATTCTTAGTTAAGGGCACTGGATAGAAGTGGTATTTTACGTGATCTCTTTCACTCTCTTTTCCTCCTCTAGATATCTCTGCGTTACAGAAACGTGTTATGAATCAGATCACATTGTGTTTCTACTTCGGCAGTTAAAAATTAAAGCTAGGTTTTCTTGAACTACCTCACACAAACTTTCTACGTTTCTTAAGTAAGCAAAGCTAACCCTTGCTATTGGAGCTACACTGAATGTGAATAGAAAATACACTTCCTTTAGAAAAATAAACCTATTGGCCAATGTTGAGACAGTATCAGTATGTTTCTTATATATTTCACGTAAGATGTTCATGTGTAATATATAGCTCGTGTACAATAATGTACATCTAGAATATTGTGTTAGCTGTAAATTGGTGATTTTATTATTGTAGTCTGGTTTTGTAGGTAAAAAATAGCTTACTAGTAATGTCAGCTCATCCTTTACATTTTACAAAAGGAATAATTCTTGGTAAGCTTTGCATACAGATGAATTACTTTTGTAGGCCCAATATCTAGTCTATTTTTGAGAGTTCTTTAACTTTTATTACTAAAGTTGAGAAAAAAACCCTAATTATTGTGATCATTCCTTCTGCCCCTTTTGAAGTATATTCGTGATTTTGTCCGAAGAAATATGAAGGGGAAGATACACCATTAAAAATACTAGGAAAAACTGTAATTTTTCTTTTCTTCCCCACATTTGATACCTTTTCCTGCTTTTCCTTTATTCCCTCCAAATAAGCTGTTGGTGGGGCATTACTGAGAACATTGTGGGTTTTTTACTCATTCATGCCATAGGTCATTACATGTGCACCACTGGAATGTATACATTGTTATCTAGTATGTCAATTGGTTATAATGATATTTTAAATAAAAAAGGAAAAAAAAAAGTTTGACCACTATGCATTTAGTGTTTCTTCACCGCTAGGCTGGAATGGATTTCGTATGGATTTCATAAAAAGGGCTGCAGTTGGAGTTTTATTAGCATAAGCCCTTGCTGAGAATTCATCTGTGTTTAATGGTACTTCAAGTCCTGCCTTGTGTGTGAGCTGGGTGACATGTTTCTTCCACTTCTCCATTCCCACGGGCTTTGGATGTGCCACAGGCTGCTAATACCCAGTGTGTTTGTGACCACTGAGAATCCATTCTTACCGCCTAGCTGCCTTCTTCCCGGGAAATAGCGCGGCTGAGCCCCTGCCCTGCAGAAAGAGGTAAGCCGTGGGCTGTCTGGTGTACGAGAGCAGGGCCCAGTCCCTGTGCCCTCAGGGAAATCTTTCTCAGAACTGAGTCTCAGAGAAACTCGGAGGATATGACTTCTGGAGTGCTAAATGGAGTGCCAGGACCACTTGTGCACTAGCACCTCCACAGTGGGGCTAAATCCCAACATAATGTGTTTCCTTGCCTTCGTTTCCAGCAGGCTGCCGGCATCTCTTGAAAGGAAGACTCAAGATACCCGAGTTGTGTGTGGCGACCTCTGTTGCATGGTCTCTGTGTACTTTTTGATGGGAAAGGTCCTGTGACCGTGGGCAGTACAGCGCAGCCTGCTTTGTTTCGCTGGACCAGCTGTTCGTGAGGTGCTCTTCTAGGAATGTGGTGAGGCTCAGAAATGCTCTTTTTCATTTGTATATGTTAGCATAACGCATAGCTGATTCCAAGTAATGTATTATTACAGAGCAAGGCCTGAGACAGTTTTAGCTGTGCCAGGGATTTGTCTGTGGGCACACCCAGAGCCGAAGCGCTCCATAGTGTGCTGCTGGCTTGCATGGAACTTGCTAGCAAATGCGGGTAATTCAATAAGTTATTATTATTAGTTTTCCTTTTCATACTAGAAATGTCATGGAGGCTTACAGAACTTCTTTGTTATTCTGGTGTGCTGCTGTTTGGCTTTGTTGTTGTGGGGTTTTTTTAAGCCTATGCTTGTGTTGGGCTTCTTTCACTGAAAATTTTTTGCTTGCATTATACTGGAAGGCATGTTCCAGGCTCAGAAGATTGTAAAGGTAAAGCTATGGTAAAAACGTATCTACTTGATTACAGGAGCCTTTTGTCATGTCTTATTAATACTAACAAACCTGTATCTTGTAAATACTTACTAAGAGAAAGCTTGCACTTTAAACTGGGGACTGTAATAAGCGAAATGTCTGTAAAATAAGGAGTGCTCTCTCAGATCCACGGAGGAGTACAGAAAAAGGAGGTAAAGCTAGGAAAGCGTGTATCAGCATCCTCAGATAAAGGGCATAGTGTTCCATAGGGTTGTGTACAAGTGTGTTCCCATTTCTTGTATGGGAAATTCTTGTATAATTGCCCATGTAAATTCTTGTATAATTCTTGTATAATTTCTTGTATGGGAATTTCTTGTATAATTGCCCATGATGGGATGTTAACATTGTGCTCCTGGTGCTGTGCTTTGGGGGTAACATCCCACTGTGGTGCATTTTAGCATGAACTGTGTACCTTGCAGTCTTTATTTACTGCAGTGGATCATCTTCAAAAGGACATGAAATTTGTTCCTCATCAGCAATAGGTGTTTGTTTCTGGAGCATGACAGTCAACCAGGTGAAAGTTATTTCCATTAATCCCTTTGAGTGGATAACATTTCATTTGGGAAACTGAAGAGAGGTATTAATTTTATCCTGGATGCCAGATTATATAGTGCTACATAGCTGACAGATGATCCTATCCTGAAGATTTGGGATACATGCTTTTGTTCGCCAGTTCTGCTATACGTAGTGGGTACCCAAGTTTAAACAGTTAAATAATATTCTGAAGTCCAGCTGCATTTGATCTCACTGAGAGCTGGCCAGCAGCCCTTCTCAGGGCTTGTCTGGCATGCTTGGTTTTGGGGCTCCCAGTCAGTATGGCTTAGTTCTGAAGTTTGTAGTGTGCCAGAACTAAAGGGAGTAGTATACACAGGAGATGATAAATAATTTACATTGCATTAAGGGATGTGAGCTGTCAGGATGGACAGGGTGAAAAGCACCCATATTGCAGGTAGAAATAAAAGAGGGTATGTAAATTACCTGGTTGCTACAACTACTTGGATTGAACAGCTTAGATGGAACATCAGGACTAAAAAGAAAGTTTCTACTAATTGCAGAGAATGACTTACAAGTAATTCTGGCCAGGTCAGGCCACTATTAAAGGCTTATTTTGTGATGACTGGCATGCTCCTTAGTGCTACCTAACCTGCTATGCTGTTCCAGCTCAAAATCATTGTTACAGTAGTACTTTCTCACATTACACATCTCACACTGCTGTTTTAAACAGGCCATCACATTGCAGGAGCAGTTGTGAGTCTCAGGAGCAGGGAAAGCAGAGACAGGGATGGTACTGCCTGCAGGTGGCAGGCGGCTCCTGCTGACCCCTGCCACTCTGCCTTGCTCCAGGCTGGGCGGGAATCAGGGCAGCAGCTGGATATTCTGGGACAAAGGGACGTTTTGAAATAACTGAATTAACTTAATGTGTCTTAACCAGGAAAGATTAGGGTAGAATGTTTCTTTTTGCTGACTTTAAGTAGTTTACATTTCTAGAGGAAGAAGTGTTACAGTGAGGTAGAAACAAGTTAACGTCTAGATGTTTAAATACTGAAATACCTGGACATCTGTGAGCTGATGAGAAGAAAGTCAATACTGAGAGGTGTACAATCTGCTGGTATGTAAAAAAGCCCATTCTAATGTTATTTCCAGACAGTAAGTCATATTGTTCTTTAGTAAGAAAAGACAGATTCCGGTCATTTTTTGAAAATACTTAAATAAGGTGCTTGCTCTCACTACAGTCTATACTTCCCCTTTAGCCAGTTTATGTTGTCATGCACTTTTCTGTTAAAAATCCTTCTCCTGTGAGACTCCCAAGCTGCCCCAGCTGTCAAAGATACCTGCCAAGAGAGAGTGAACAGTGCAGTCAACGCTGGCCAGCGGAGTTCAGCTGAATCTGGTGAGTGTGTTCTGTGAGCAGGCAGGGCACTAGGAATGTTACGCAGACCTTCTCAAAGCAGCCCCTTGAAGGGAAGTGAGCCCTGGCAGCTAATGATCAGGCGTTACAGCTTCAGCCTAATGATACTTCTTTAGTAGAAGCAATGAACTTTGCCTGCTGGGTTTTTTTGCTATAGTCCTACTGTCCTCTCATCTCCCTGTGAAAGAATAGCAGAAAAACAACTGGTGTCATAAGAAATGTTACAAGGCAGCTAAAGTATAAATTGTCATGAAAAGGTTAAAGATAGATCCCACCCTTCCCCCTTTCCAGTGCTAATTGCACTAATTTCTTTTACCATAGGTTTTGCTATTGAAGTTTTATAGATAAAAACCCTCAGCAGCTGGATGTGTTTTGATGATAAGAATCTTTCTCCTCCTACCTTGATGTCTGATCCGTACATATCAACCCATGAAATTTCTTCTTGCAGCTTGTACTGCGCTATTTTTGGCTCAGAACAACCCAGATACCTAGGGCAAAATGTGCATATTTAAGTTCCATGGAGTTTGTGTGGCCAATCTGATTATTAATCATCCTTTAATAAGTTACATTTTTGTGAAGCACCAGAACTGTTCAGTGAGTAAAGGACAACTTTAATGAATTGTCAAGATTTTGATATCTTCAGCTTGTTTGTAGACTTTGTTTTCAAAGCATCTTCATAAAATAATGCCAGTTTAAGGAATGAGAAGTTTGAACAAACTTCACGTAGGGAACAGGGAGGAAAACCACCTCATATTAAATCCATATGCTAAACCACATTGGATGTGGCAACATACTGGAACTGCCATCATCTTCCCAAGCACGAGTGTAAGAGGCCCTCAGCTCCAGCCATCCCACCCAGCCTGCAGGACTTTCCACTGTCCTTGAGCCAGCAAAAAGATGGTGCAGTAAATCCAAAGATGGGAGCAGAACATCTACGGAGAACAGTACCTTTTGATTTGTAGATAAAAAGGGTGCCCACTCTTTCTTGGTAATCTGACATCTAAACTTCCAAGCATTATGTTTAGCAGTCCTTCCCAGCTGGCCCAAATACTACAGCACATGTAAAGACAACAGAGCAAGTGTCACCGAGAGCACAATCACTGTAGAATTACTCATGATACATGAGTATACCAGAACAAAATGTGCATTTTCACTGGTTTTGCCAGAAATAGAATTTTCTATGCTGTATATCAGCTTGTTCTACTTGGGGTCTTTAGCACTTTGATTCCCAACAGTTAAACATCCTAATGTTGAAAAAAACTCTTCCATTTCCTTCTGCAGGAGGTGATTTCTCTTCTCAGCATCTTCACGAGCACGTTCAGAATTCCTCAGCTTTATCTCCAGCATCGTGTACTTCTTTCGCTCTTGGTCCAGTTCTTCTTCTAACCTAACCACCTGTTTCCTCAGGTCTGCGCTTGTTTCTTCAATTCTTAAAACCAAAGGGAAGAGAGAAGAAGAAAAAAAAGAGGTTTTTAAAGTGGCTGGATAAATACTGCTAATAGTTATAATAAACAGAAGTTGTTCAGTTTAGAGCTAAAAATATCTTAGTTCTCTCCTTTAAAATTTCCACCAAGAACGAATTGCCATTTCATTAATGTTGAGTTTAAGGGAAGAAACTCCCTGAGAGCTGGATCCTCCTCTATTTGTATGTCAAACAAATATGCTCAAGTCAAGTCTTACAAAACAATGCTTACATTTACTGAATGTCTCAGGAGATGGATTAACTCCCCAGTTTGGCTGAGTTCAAATATATAATTCCAAAATAATCTTCTAACCTCTGTGTTTATACTGATACTGTGTTCCCCTATACGTATATCCAGTACAGAGGAACGTGCTTGGAGGTCAGGTAGAAACGGGATCACAGTCTTTCCTCACCATCCATTATATGGTATTTTCCATAAGGTTTGTCACTAACATTGGGGTGGGAGAATTGAAGTTTTTCATACTGCACAAGATTTTACAAAAATCAGCAACATTTCATATGAGGAAGAACCTGAAGAACAGACCTTCAATAAATAGTTCACCTGTGCACAAAGCTGTAATGCAAGACTCTGAGCTTTTCTCTAGGGAGGTCAAAGACAAGATTCACACTTTCTGGTTTGAAACAAACGCAGAAGGCACATCACTTGCTCTCCTCCCCATCGTGCCTCCTAATTGCAAGACAGCATAGTGGTGTTAATACAGAGGAGGGAGTATGTCCAGGTAAGAATTTATCATCACTAGAAAATTCAGAAAGGGTGATTTTAACCATTAGGCTTTTCCTAGGAAAAATATCTCCCTCTAACTTTACAAACAAACAAAAACCCAACAAACCCACAAAACCAAAACCAACCCACACTCCTACCACCTTTTAGGTTCATTGATCAATATAACATCCAACTGTGAAGCCTGGCTTTCCTATGAAGCTGTGAATGGGTTATTTTTATACAGTGTGAATGACACCCAACAAGGGCATGCTACAGACTCAAGAACAACAACAAAAAGGAGAGGGGACACCTCTGTGATAGTCCCAGAATGGTCTGAATTCCATTTTGTGACCAGCAAGAGGCAATTATGCAGGCAGTGCAGTAGTGCATCCCATTACACTGTTCCATCACATACAGGTAGGAATGGCAATATGACTGTCATCACAACTTCGGCAACAAGCCAACAAGTCACACACAAATGGGCTGATGCCCCCATCTCCAGCAGACCAACAGCTGCACTGGTGGGTGAAAAGTGCAGTGTATCTGCAAAAAATTGCCCATCTCTGTGAAGGCAGACTTTTATCACCCAGATTGCTCTCTTCTGTAACACAAGAGGACTTTTCTGGAGTGAAGACGCTCTCTATACACACCCCCCTTTATAACATTTTGTTACATCCTACAGCTTGGAGCTACCAATTAAATTTTTCCATCCTAAAGTTCAGGGGTCAGCTACAGCAGCCTAGACTAGCTGTCCATGTTCTGAATTACACAGGCTCGCAGTACTTACTACGTTTCTGCATACATAATAGTCCTCTCCAAGATACTTCCAGTTTCTTAGGAGTCCCAGGTGGTAAATGTGAATTACTGAAACTCAACAGAGAACGCCTGATAATTATACTAACCTTGAGGGAGAAATGCTCTGGAACAGACTGGTTACAGGAAGGCCATAAAACTTGCCTCCCTCTGACTAAGAGAGAGAAAATGGGCAGTTGATGATGATAAATAACAGCTTTTTCCATCAGCAAGTGTTCCTTACCTCTGCCCCAGGCAGGTACTGACTCCGCTTTTCCTCCATTTGCATACGTGCCAACAAAAAGCTCATATTCCTTCATTAAAACATGCCCTGCTACACACACTGAATTCTGCAAACCACACAACCACTCGCACAATTGAAAAGGAACTAATTATTACTTTTGGGGACCAAATTATCTTCAATAAAATAAAGCTAGTGAGGCAGCCCAAAGTTTTCCTGCTAAGCAGCCTCCCTTTGCTAGTTAGCTCCTGTCTTTCCACAGGAGCAGACTTTCATGCAGTCTCAAAAGGAACATATTTTTGCACATGTAAATTGCTGCAGATGTAGTAAAGACATTACAAAATTTTTGAGAGCTGAAAAACTTGGCTTGAAATTCTTAGACTTGACAGCAAGATCCTTCAGGCTGTAATCCTGAACAGCTGGAGTCATCCTGTTTAATACAAAAAGGCAGTGATTGCATCTTGCCTGCTTTTATGAAAGTATTAGTTCATTAGGCATTTTCATCTTAGCTACTTTGCCCTGTGAGACTGGGCCAATTTATAGCCCTCCCCTCCAGCCACAGTGCTCTCAGTCCCTGCCCAGCCGAAGGGGAAAGGCAGGTGTTGGAGCTGAAGCAGCTGAAAGTGCTCAACAGCTGGAATGAAGAACAGGTCTTCCTGGATGCCACTGATGTCAACAGCTGAAGGCCCCACTGGAACAGTTTTACTGATAAGAGGTAGAAAGCCACCTCTTGCCCCAGGCAGCAGATAAAAATATGCAGATTCACATTTCCGAGTAAGTTTTGCAGTCTGGTCTCCCTTCTGTTTATTACTCCCTGCAACAAGGCTTCCCAGGGCAGCGCTGCAGAATTAAATGCAAGGCACATTTTGCTCCCACTCCGCATCAGTAGGGCAGCTAAGCAAACCCAAAAAAGCCATGAACACCATGCTACCTGAAACACAACAAGGCCAGGGTAAACTTGTCTGCCAGTCAGAGACGTTAGGCAGGAACTGAAACTGCTACGTGGCGCAATTCTCCTTCCAACCTCACGTACACAATGCAAGAGGCAGGAAAAGTAAAGCAGGTAGGTAGCAGGGGAAATTCCTGCCCTAACAGCTGTCCCACTGGCAGAGGTCACTGTTCAGATACATATTTTTTCAATTACTTTAACAAGAAAACGAGAGGAAACAAACATATGCTGAAGTTGTGCTGTACAATCCTTACAAAGAGTCATCTGTGCTTTTGGTACTGTGTCTGGGAGACTGACTAGAAATGGAGGCGTGTAAATGCTACCGGAGTTTCAATAATTGAGGGAGTATAACACTAACACCTTACACAAAGCAAGCTGAGAACTACTGGTAAGAAATGGGACTTCAACCCTTCAGTGCAAAGTACCAGTGCTGCTGAGCCCAGGGCAACAATAATTCTTCTGTATAATAACGTGACGCACAATTTTGCATATGGCTCTATATTAAAACATGTCTAATTCCTTTAATGAACAGTATTTTATGTGCATATTTCCAAATACTTACCAAGCATGCACTTACACTCATAAAACCTAATGCACTAATTCACACAAATAAATGTGACTTCTCCTAATCAGTAACACACTCTACTTCCTTACAGCTCCTGCCCTCACACACACCTCTCCTGGAAACTGGAAGGAATTTTTCTGAACACAGATCTAAAGTACAGCACCAGCAGTTGCAGCTGTGCAAGATCAGAGTGGGCAAAGAACGGCACAGTTCAGGGATCTGCTGTGCAGGCAGCACCTTGCTGCTACTTTGAGTCAGTGGGTGGCCACGTGAGCAAAGGACTGCTGCAAGTACAGCAAAACCCAACAGCAAGGTCTCTTAAAAGTTCAACACAAAACGGCTTCTGAAAACGCTGTTACAGAGACGCAGTCCCAACACCACCAAAAAAAACCCTGGAGAACAGTCAAAATCAGTTTCCTGAAGAATTTTTCTGTCAGGGAAAGCAGCAAAAATCCCTAAATTTCAGAATGATTTGCACAGACCAAGAGAGTTCCTTGGTGAGGTCTGACCACCTTGAGTCCCAATCCCTCCCACCAAAACAGGTGTTTGCTTTGCTGTTTCCCCCAGGACCCTGACACAGACTTTTGCATTTCCTGTGCAGTTCTGATTTCCAGTGAAAACACAGAATATGAAATACTGGAATTTCCTATGTGATGGAAATCCCATTTTTTTGATCCTCTGTTAGGTCAGAGGGAGAAAAGTTAGATTCAGAGACAGTGAGGTAAAAGCAGAACCAAATCTGGAGACAGTCCCAAACCCCACCTCCAGATCTGCGAACCTGATACGCTTGGTAGCCCACACCCATGTTCAAACAGGGGTAATGCTGACAGGTGACTTCACTGACCACCCTGCAGATGACATTACCTTTTGATACTAGTCTCATACTGAGTCCTCTGTTTGCTCAGTTCTGTCTTTAGGTCCGCCACCAAGCTCTGTAAGGCCCTAGAGCATTTGACAGAGTCTCTGGAAGCTGCAGCCGGGTTGCTCTGTTCGCTGCTGCTGCTGCATGCTTCAAACCTGTCGATGCTGTTCTCCAGATCTGCAGTCTTGACCTCACTCTGAGACAGTGAGCCCTGAGTTATCCACTCAGTTTTGAGAGAGCTTAAAGCAGAAGAGTCGCTGGCCCGGCAAGCTGGGCAGCTGCTGACAGAGTCCACCACGGAGATTTCGCATGATGACGTGGACCACGTGGTGCTGGCCATACTGTGTGTGCTAAGGGAGAGGCTGGACGAAGGGACGTTGTCGTAAGTAGAGAGTCTCTGGGAAGAACACGAGTCTTTAACTCGTTCCCCAGAGGCTGTCCGCCGGTGGCCTCGGAGGGAGTACAGTCCGTTCATCAACCAGTTCCCACTGGAGGAGAGGTTGGGGATATCTAAGGATGAGCTGCCCAGCTTTGGACTCACAGACCGTGCTCCTTGCTGGCGGAAGGAGTATTTCCAGGGAGGCAGTGTCTGCACTCTCTTGCTGGGGCTGGTGGCAGGCTGAGTCAATTTGCCACTGTGCTCTGAAGAAGCGTTTTTCACTGCAGGTCCAGGAGCGGCATCCAGTGCCCCAGCATTGCTAGAGGGCAAATCGGCGGGGCTGGGAACGCTGTTCTCCGACCTGCTGTCTTCCCCGTCCTCCTCAGAGATCCACTCCGCAGTACTGCGCTGACGCACAGGTCTGATTTCTAGCTGGCTCCCTGGCACATCTGCCTGAGGAACAGCAAAGATTCGCCCCTGTTCACTTATCAGCACTGTCATCAGGTGCTGAACTAGTGAGGTGCCTGTGGTGAGAAAACAAAGGCAAGCAGTTGACGAGACATGGAAGAGCTCAGACAGTCTGCGAGATGCCCTGTAAGCTCCTTGTGGAGCAGGTCTGTGTCCACCACACACTGCAATGGGTCTGTACAAACAACTGCTCTGGGCCTTTCTATACAGAGACAAGAATCATTCCCAGGGCTGGAAATGGGGACTGAAGGGTGCAGGTGTCAGTCCAGCGCACGACTGTAGCTGACTAGCAGAGTACAAATGATCAACAACAATGATTAATAAATTGGCCTGCTTAAGGACACCTTTTAAGGATGACAGAGAAAGAGGACACCTGGAAAACAGAGCATGTCTGTACCACACCAAGGCATGGGGTTCAGAGCCAGCATCAATCTCAGCATGTGCATCCACGCAGGACAGCATAGTCCTGTGCAGATCATGCTGGATCCTGAACACACTAACCTACTAGCTGGGATGGAGCACCTCTGTCCAGTTTCCAAAACCAGCAGGTTTCCACAACTATCTTGCACCCAGTTTCATAATCTTAATAGGCACAGAGCATCTTCCCACATCTCCATTATTTCCATTTAGCCAACCTTCTATCCTCAACTAACAACAAACCAAAACATTTCCAGTGCTGTTGCTCACAAGCATAATGAGCAAGTCTAAAAATCTAGTCACTGGATCCTCCTCCTTTCTACAGTTCAGGTCTGTGGTAATACAGAATTCCAGGTCATGTCACTGTCTATTTTCATACCATGATTAGGAGAGACAGGAGACCTCAGCTTCCGTGTCACCTGCCCATCTACACACCATACAAGCGCCTCTGCCATCAGCTGAATGGCATAATGAAATGCCTGTGGTGAACTGAAACCAAACTTGTCATTTGTACCAACCAAACAAAAAGCATGTTGTTGGCCAAGAGTCCTACCAACCACTGGCCAGCTGGCCACTAGGGCACGTTATAGTATCACACAACAGACAGGTTTCACCTAACCCCTTTGTAATGCTGCATAGCCCAGCATCTGCTCCTGCACTCCCTTTTTCTCATCCTCGCATTTTGTACCTTCCCCCCTTCAAGCCTTAATAATATGGCCCCACATCTCTGTGGCAAGCTTTGAGCCCCTGAACAACTGCAGTATGTCAGGACATGCTCTGAAGTTGGCCTGTTGCTTTACAGTGGGTTGCCATCTGTGGGGCACACATCTGCAGTGCCTTTTAGAGGTCACTTGTGCAGAGCTAAAGGCACTGCTGCTGCTACGGTGTGATAATGCTAGCGTTCTGTGAAGGATTTCCATCATGCAGAACACCACATTGGCTTCCCTACAGCTAGCAAGCAGTGCCAGGGCTGAGTTCAGATATCCCGGGCACAGCATCTCCATCTGTGCCTAACACTGAATGAATCCATCAATTTTTTTTTTTCAGGCTTGCCAAGATCCCACAAAATGTGATGCAAAGACCCTGCTAAAACTTGCACCACAGAAGTTGTGCTCCAGTGCCACTTGGGAGAGGGGCTGTATCCCGACCCTAGTGTCAGCCAGCCATAGGAAGGTAGGTAATTTTCAAGCTTCAGATTTTTATATCTAAAATTAACAGTGATTTTCAACTTACTCCTTGGGTTCTGTGAGGCTCTGACCCAAACACAGCCTGATTAGAAGACAACACTTCTAAGACACCTAGTTATAGCTGCTGTGGCACAGCATAAGCTACGCTACCTCTTTCATTACGGACTGCATGTCCTTCACAGGGAGCTGTCTAACCACCCAAACGCACCAATACTAAATGACAGCAGTTTGGTACTTAAACATCGTCCTTCTAAAGAACACTTGAGCTTTCCTTTTAGCAGTGGGTAAAAAAAGTTTCACATAACAGCTTGCAGGAGGACAGAGGCACCTCCATGTGGTGGAGAAGAGAGACACTCAGGCCAGCCGTGAGTAGGCTAACAGAAGCCAACTGGTACACTCCCTCACCGGCACTGATGGAAATGATTTCTTGACTTGTTGCTGACTGTGCAGTCAAGTGATACATCTACCAACGAATGTATGACTTTCAACATACTCTTACAGCTCCAAGACACAGGTATTGTGTAATCTCACAACAGTAGTACCTACCTTCCATCATGGTCACTGGATCTTCCATTTTGGGTCGTAATATATTTGGTCCAAACACTGTAGCTAGGTTCTGGACACTCATCTTGTTAATGCTGGAGTGAGCCTGAACTTCATCAAGGAACCTTGAAAAGCCCCCCAGAAAAATCCAAGGAGAAGAAGAATAGTAAGTCATTTAGACTGTAGGCATTCTGAAGCAGGAACAGTTTTATCCTGTGTTTATACAACCCAATACCTGAAATGCTCCTAGGAACTAATGCACAGCTTACATACTCTGTAATAGCCCCAGATTCCTCCTAGTGTATGAACAAGAGAAGACAGGATGGTTTCTGCCCAAGGTACCAGCTTACCAGGAATCCAGCCTTCTACCGGGTATGAACGTACAGAATTTCACATTTTTATAGGAATTCTCCAATTACACAGATTGACTTCTGTCATTTTTCACTTACAGAAGTAACAGAAGTAAGAAGACATTTTACCCATCTCCTTGCCTTACAACTAGCAACCTTTCCTTTCTGTGGAAACAGCTTTGTTGGTTGAATCTAACAAAATACAGCTAAAGAGGAGGCCCAAATGCTTCTCGTGAATGCATCATCAGTGTGGGCAAACATCAATACAAGCAAAAGACTATGCAAGGCAAAGATTGCTCATGAAGAAATGCAGACAGACTGGCTATTCAGATATATAAGCTGGAAATCAGCAGAAAGTTTCTAACTGCTAACGGTTTTTTAATTTGGAACAGCCTCCCAATAGGAGTTAGAGTAAGAGAAAGGCTGTAATGAACACCTAAATAGCTCGTACATAATTAGCAAAGTTGTAAAAAGGACTACATGACATGCAGACCTATAAAAGCAGGAAGTAAGACTCAGTGGCCTATAAGTGAACAGTCTCACTGTGTCTGTACTCTCTTTCCTAAACTATTGTTCAGTTTTGGATGATTGGATGGGTTTTGCCAGGCAAAAAGGTTTCCTTGTCATTCTGCACTACTTGGCCAATTTTTGAATGCTACTTGCAGAATGACTCTCTTAGGCACTCCCATTATCTAATGCAGCTTTGCCCTGTGCTGAGACCCAAGAACCAGTTTTCTTCACTAAGTCAGAAGCAAATTCTACTTGCCTTTCCTCAGTTTTTCACTTCGAAACACGTATAATTATATTCCCTGCCTCAGCCATTCATGTTTTGAGGTGCTCAAATGGCTATAAAGAAGCACACAGTGAAACAAAATAATTTTTGTAAAACATTAAAAAAATACATTTCAGAAATGCTATCTGTCTGTATACTTGGGAAAGGTGTGACATATCTTCAATGAGTAATGGGCTTCATGTCAGTGTTTGTGTCTACTGCCTGCTCCAGATGTGCAAACCCCGCTGGTCATAAAGGGACTAACCACCACGGAGACTAGAGGACAA
The DNA here is from genome assembly GCF_000690775.1 of Eurypyga helias. Classification (NCBI taxonomy): domain Eukaryota; kingdom Metazoa; phylum Chordata; class Aves; order Eurypygiformes; family Eurypygidae; genus Eurypyga; species Eurypyga helias. The sequence goes on from NW_010264090.1 coordinate 28,661, forward strand.
CATAAAGCTCACTATGTTGTATCTAGGGTAACAGTCTGTTCCAGCTCTCAAACACATTCCAGCCCACTTTGCAGAAACTGGGAGAGTCAGCAGAGAGATGAGAGGAGACAAGGCTCTGCAGTCCCTAGTACTCCAAGGGGAAGCCACTCCCAATCCCACTTCCAAACCAGAGCTGACCAGACTGGCTATTCTGACTGTATCTGCTGCTCAGCTTGTGTCGTAAATCTTTGAAGTGTGCAGTAGCTGGAAAAAATACCTTTCTTTACTGGTCTTCAAGTGCTTCTGAAATAAACAATACGATATATCAATATCATTTATGCCTGCTGCCAAGGCTGTGGGTGACAGCAATTTGCTTGGCTGATCCTCTGGACAAACCAAGAGCGTCCTTCAGGCAGGCTGCATGTTCGCCTACTTGTGTTTTATAGGAGCAGTAACTTACATGTAACTGATGTTTGAATATTCATAATTTAAGAGTAAATTACTGTCATATAAGACTGAGCCTCACAAAACCTAGTGACTTTTCCAAGTATTAATTGATTTCACTTACTTGCATATGTATTTGAGGAGGTTGTAGTTGGCTTGGGGCAAATTCTTCACCTGTTTAACCAGTTCCTGGGTACCCTGAGGGACATGAAAAACAAGGAGGAGAGTTATGAATATAAATGATGTAAAACAGACGTGACTTTCCTTCATTACTACAAATTCCTCTTTGTAGAGTCAAAATCATGACCAACAGATGATAACACAAGGAGGCTTTGCTTTTTTAAAAGTCTCATCAAGTGTGTTTTACCTTACCAAAACCCCAATGTCCAGAATTTGATTCAGTTCTCAAAATCGGTGGAAATCCTCCTGTCAACTTTAATGGCTGATGCAGAACCCTTCAGTTAGTGAGGTCTCCAAAGCCTGCCCACTGGCATTGGTATAAATATACCAGCAAGGGTGCCTTTTCAGTACCTGGCCTCTTTGAAACTTTGAGACATTGAGTGTAGTATAAACATGTCACAGTAATGTTCAACTGAGCAGAGAAGAGTTTTTCTTAAAAAAAGCTAAACTACATTCCAATTCAACTACCTCCTTTTAAATTACTTCCATTTGCAGTCATTCTGAGCTGTGACATACTTCCTCATAAAATTTCTGCCTTCACATTACACTGTAAGATGAGACATCGGCTGGGAGAGTGACTTAAACCCCTGAAACTACTTAAATCATCTAATGAAAACCTCTGACTCAGGAGGTTATTGTCCTTCCCAGTCCCAAGCACCATTTGCTCGTTCCTGTCAACACGGCAGTTGCCCTGTAGATTTGTTTATTTTTTGAGACAACTAAACCTCGTGTGCAAAAAATAGATACCCATGCGCTACTAGTGATGGAGGGCTGCTAACTAATGGAGAAATTCCACAAGCACCTGGTTCCAAGCCAAGGAATTGCATTTGGACATTCATTTCAAACTTTCCTTGATTTATTAAGGACTTTTGGGGAGGGAATTCTTTTAGCCTTGCAAGATCTTCCTGATATCTCTGGTCCAGACGGGTCAAAAAAATCCAGAGAGCAGCCTGTATTCCTGCCTCCATCTTTAACATCCTGAACGTATAGACGCTTTTTATTCTCTATGTCCCAGCACAAAAATGTCCCTGATAAAAAAACCCCTGAAACTTAAAAAAGAATTCTTAAAAGCAGTAAGTCTTTTTCATTCCTTATCTTAAAAATTATGCTGGTTTAACTGTGACAACAATGGAGACACCAATAAAAGACTAGGCACTTTTGAAAATTCTCAATTGCCTTTTTTAAAGTTCTGAAAACATTTGAATTAAGGACAGCTGCTACTGATGTGAAGGTTAAGGTCAGTTGTTCAGGTTATCCAGCTTTCGAGTGAGAAGTTTGAACTGGAAATAGGTGAGCTAGCAGACCTAATTCTCTCTTGAATTTTGCTCTGTAACCCAATCTATTTCAAATGCAGAAATCAGGATGGTATTTGGCACTGTATTTCAGGTGCTCTGAAATAAAATACCATGTCTTCACTGCATGCAAGAGGGGGCTTTCAGACAGTTGCGAGCAGCTGGAAACATGACCTAAAGATACAAGATGCTACCTGAAAGAAAAATGGGTTCTAAAAACTTACCATCCATGCTCTATCATGAGGAATCACAAACATGGTATCACATAGAGAGTGGCTTCATATTTGTCAAGGTACAAACAATTGCCAGGTTAAAAACCAGATTGAAAGGCTGTCCTGCTGCAGCATTTGTCAGCTCTGCCACACATTTGTACCCACCAACCACCTGACCAACAGACGGCAGGAGGCTGAGCCTAGTAACACCACAGCAGAAGTGTGAAGGAACATGCAAGCTAGAAACCACTGTGTTAGTAACAAATAGCACTGACCATGCTTACGGCTGCAGCCTAGCAAGCAATAGAGGACTGCACTGTCATCCATCGGGGCGTTTGGCAGTAACAACTCTTACCTCCTTGACAGTGCTGCATGTCTAATTGGCTACAGATGCATTGCTTTCCAAAAACCCAAGGATTTTGTAGCGTGTAACACATCAGCACTAATTAGGAGCTTCTAGTTGGACTGGAAAATTAGCAGCACTTCAGATGTTCACCCAAACTCAGACCCCTGTTTAAAAACTCAAAGTCACATGCTTTGCCCACTGATCTGCTGTGTGCATCCCTAGAGTACAGGCAGCAGTGAGGGCTAAAATGTTAAGTCAGCTCAGACTCAATTGGTGTTTATAGATTTGAAGATCTTTCATTCATTCTTACTCTAAAATTGTTTCCCATTCTCACTCCCTCCTCCCAACCAGTTGGGATCAGAATCAAATCTTTTTACTGCTACAGTCCTGCTGAGATAGCTAGAGGCCTCAGCACAACTCAATGTCTCTGTTACGTTTCTGTTTACATCCCAACACCAGAGTCGAGTTTGGGGAATAATGAAGATGGACAGCAATCTGAATGAAAAATGGAAATCTTAGGGCAGTGCTGAATTTTTTTTTGCTGCAGATGGAGATTAGGCCATGATAACATCATAATAACTCTTATCTACTGTCACATAGTAGCACCATGAGGTGCCAACAATTTTATCTGAACAGCTATTTTGCCTTAAGTAATTCTATTTTTATTGGGGGTTGGGTGTACAAACTAAAGAAGGTGATACTTGGAGTCTAAAAGTCTCATTTAAAACCTCCAAGTGAAAAATGAAAACAAAGTAGTACTTCAAATTAAAACAATAGTTTGCATTTTGTTTCCAAATATTTTTTTCAAAATGAAGCATTTGATTCTGAAATTCCCTGCTTATAATTTTGTGCTAAAAAAATTATGGTTTCAATGAAACCACGTTTTTGAGCAGGGGGACTTTCCATGTGAGAGGCGAGTCAGGCCCTACAGGCTGGGTATGACTGTGCTGCATTCTGCTCCACGTGCTACTGTGCACGTACAGCCTCTCCACCCTTGGTGTGTGGACTCCTCCTTCCTTTATGAAAAAGTAAACAGCCCTTGTTGAGGTTCCAGATTTTCCTGGCAAAATAAAAAAGGCTGTTTACAACAGTAGCTTAACAAGTCAGCTTTGTGCTACCCTCAGTACCATATTTTGTAAGCTTCAATTTTGCCTATCTAGTGCTCCTCATCGCTTTTCTAATCCAAAGCGAATACGGCACTACAAGACGTTTGAGTCTGGCCTTGCTCCCACAAAACCAACACAGATGTTGCTTCCCAAACTGCTGCAGCCTGTGCAGGCAAAATCAGGCAAACTACGTAGTTAATAAGCTGAGCAATTGATATACAATTATGTTTGCCCAACTTGGCAGTGCCTCTACTCTTGTGCAATAGGGCTTAATGGATCCAAAACTTCCCAGTCTGCACAACTTGCGACCAAAATGAAACCAGCTCCACTGCCTTAGAAATGCTGCTGTTTCTTGTGAAACCGACTGTTGTGCTGTCTGTAACACAGCACCCTGCAGAGATACTTGAGCTGACTGAGGATAGGTAAGAAAACGAGCAAGTTTTGGAGCTAGTAGACACATACCTGTGCCTATTAAAAGACAGCGCTAGCGCACTGACGCACTGTGTCTGGGATGCAAATGCATATCCACGTGTGGGAATATGCTGTGTCACACACAGAAATTTGCTTTCTCATAATTAGCTAGAGGATACATCACGTGAGTACAGGTAGTAGCAAAGTAAGTAGCCTTTTATCCGTAAAAACCTGGCATTACCAGATATGCCATATTTGATGCATGCATGCAAACAAGCATTTTCCTATGGGCATCATGAAGGACTGCATCTCTGCAGATTTGAACTAAAGATGAAGCCCAGGCTCTCCGCAAAGAACAGTTTTTACACTCCCCACCAGAGACAAAGATGTGAGCACGCTCTTGAGGCCACACACAGAAAAGGGATGGAACTGTGGACTGAGACTTAGAAGCCCTTAGGCCTTTGCTTCTTTAGCTGCCACTGGTAACAACCCTTAGAGTTTCTTTAAACCTCTGTTTTGGAAGGTGGCACAGTTCCACATGCACTAGACCAGATCCAACGTGCCTTTGCAGTCAGCAAAGACCTCAGGCATCACCACAAGAGGAACAATATGGATGAAACAGATCAATCAGTCATATTGTAAATTATCCTGCTCCTCCCAAAAATGAATTAAAATTTCCATGATTGCCACAGACTTGGAGGTTTTTGTCAGCCCCTTCCCTTGCCTGGAAACCAAAGAGAGGAACCCATAAGAAGGTTCTGGCAAAGCATTCAGAGCATTATTTCCCCCATTTTGGGATAATATTATAGTCTGCCTTTTTGTAGTGTCTTTCCTCTAAGAAATACAGACTATTGCACTGATCAAGAACCCATCTACCAAAAGCTTTGGGAAGAAGAACACGCTGTTCCGATACATGAAACCAAAAACATAGGAAAAAGGAATGACTTCATACATCTTACTAATGAGTCAACAGCAAGGCTGGGAAAGGAACCCAAATCGCCTACCTTGCATCTCTTGCTGATTATGCTACAGAACAGCTCTGTTCAGAAGAAACAAACACCGGGCTACAAGACTGACTTTGAAAAAGCTCCTGCTTCAAGCAGGAGCCTGTGATATAATGCCCAATTCACAGCTTCAGAAAAACTCGGGGGAAGGTTCTCAGAACTTCACTGATTTAAATCAGGACTGAAGAGTGCTGAGAAGAAAGCAATACTACATTGAGTCTTGGGAACAACCTTCAAAGTAGAAGGAAGCAGATTAGAAGGATCACTGACCTCTCCCTCATCTTTTGAGAGTAGCTGTCCACAAGAAAGAAAGTCTTCGTATTTGGCAAAGGGGATGACAGGCTCTGGCAGCTCTCGAAGGTAAAGCTTCAGGAGGGATGCCACAGTGTGAACATCCGTGTTGCTGCAATAGAGAAGAGGGAAGGAAATTTAGAAACCCACACTACCCCAAAGGTTGATGCCTTTCATTGGGACTGCACCGAAGTTCCTCTTAGTGACAGGGACAAAGTAGGCACATGGGAGGAAGCTGTTCTGCCACATGCTTGTACTAGGCAGGGTGGTCTACCTGGGAACAAAGGAAATCTCGCATTTTGTCAAATTACAAATGCATCTCAGGCAATACAGGCAGCGGGATATGCCCATAATACTGTTTAAGGTAGGATGGTGCTGTGGTTCCTCAGCCAATGTGGATCAGGAATGTGAGCAATACAGTCCATGCAAGCGCGCAGGGATCATGTAGCACTGACAACAGAGCTCTGCATCCTTGTGCCAAACATAAACCTCTGATCCTTCACTGATCCCTCCTGCCTCATACCCTCTCCAGCCAGCACCCACCTGCATCTCATGGGCCAGGTTCCCAAATGTCCTGATCAATCACTCAGAAAAAAATGGAAGAAGCTCTATTCCCTCCAGGCCCTCTATTGCTATTTAGCACGGCTGCCTGGCTTGTGGGTCATGTCTCCTCCCCCAGGCTGGGGTGTCTGGCATTTCCTAGCACATCTGTTATGCTGGGATATCAGCTTTTCTTTTCTCTTCCACTCCAGGAATTTTTTTCCTCTTCTCTCACCTTTGCTTTTTGTTGGGGCTGAGGTGTCAGATCCCATGATGAAGATGCAGCTGTTCTTCCCTTTCCATTTCCTATCCAGCTTTTGATGTATGGCAATACCTCTTCCTCATTCCAAGTCTCCCGTTGTACAACTTTTTAATCCTTGCAGATAACCTTTGAGGAGGTTTCGACCATTGGAAGTCTAAACAGATTCTGTCACCAGCTCCCCACTACACACCACTGCCCTGACAGTCTTTAGAGAACTCTGAGAAAAATACATCAGTAACCATCAGGCAACAGAGTTTCAAATCCTCACCTCTATCTAGAAGCTGAATCTCTTCTGCTTACTATGTTTTTTAAGCATTTTTGGAACACAGCTGAAACAAAACAGGAAAATTACAATAGGAAGCTGCCAGCAGCTACCACTTGCCACTAATCCTGATAATACTAGTCCTATTAAACAGATCCATCATATTTGAGAATACTACACAGTTTCACACAGTAGTTTTTTTCAGCTTATTGCAGATGCTTTACAAATGATGTCAGTACCCTTCTTTTTATTTTAGTGTGGCGTGTCAGGCATGAGTGGTAGATATGACTACCCCTCAGAAGCAGAGCACAGAGTACAGCTTCAGGTCCGCTGACTGCCCACCAAGCCAGGTGAAATCCAGCCAAACTTTCAGTGGCATGGAAGTGCAAGAGGAGCAGACTGCTGTAGGTGCTTCCAAAACAGCAACATCTAGCCTTTCATGAGAGTATGCATTTAAAACCCAAATTGGAAAAACAAGCCTTTTAAAAGTAAGAATTTTAATTATCAGTTATCACAGTGATATGATCCACCACGGGGTAGGCAGGCTCTAGCATCTGGAAGATGACTGTAGATACAAGAGACATCTAAAAGATGTCCTAGACTGCAACCCGGGGGGGGGGCAAGGATATTCCTTTCACTGCACCTGTTTTGGAAACAATTTGGATTTCACACTTGCAGAAAACATTTGCTGCTGCGTAGGTATCCTAGGCCATACATAGATAATTTTAGTTACACATAGAGAGAATTATGCTTCTAGGAGGAGAAGCATTTCACTTAGCCAGGGGGGAAGTGCCTCTCCCTTGTTGCTATCTGTGACTATACATATCAAAGACCAGAGAGGTGGGCCTACAAGCCACAGTGGGCATGGTGGAAAGAGCAAAAGGCAATGACTGTGGGACCCTCAACTGTCACACCACTCTGGCACCCGTACACTTGCCTCCTTTAATTCCGTATTGAACCTTTAGTTATCACATTTCAAATCAACTAGCCAAAAGGCAGGCATTCCTTCATGGAATATCTTTTCTGCCTTTGTTGAAGGTAAGACGTTGCACTGATCTAGTTAACCAGTGCAAATGCCTATGGAAATAAAGGTGCTTTCTGCTTTAAAAATGCTGGGGGAAGGCTTGGCTTATCTTCATGACAATTAATTTAGTACAGATGAGACTACAGTAAAACAAGAAAGTGAAACTGTTATTCCTAATTAACTTCTTTTGTAGATACTCCTGTTCTACAATATAGGCATTTTCCACAATAACTCTGTTTGCTTCCATATGAATTAAGATAATTCTAATTCTGAACTAGAACACCCAGACATTCAGTTAAAAATACAAAGATTTTTAAGAAAAGACAAAGTGAAACAATTTGACAATTTCAAGCTTTTTTTTTTTTAAAGAAAATATCTATAAATATTTGACACTTCCATTTAGGGAGCAAATACTGACTGTGGTTAGGAATCAAAGAAAGGAGGATGGGTGGTCTGGGAAGCTGAGGGAAGGAAAGAATTAGAAGAATGTTCCAAATAAACTCTAAGGATATTCTTCCCAGGATGAGACCAAAACATGCAGGACAGCACTAGCTCTTCCTGCAGCCGTCGGCAGGGATGCTATTGGCAACACTGAGACTGGCTGCAGGTCCAAGGGAAGTGATCCCCTGGGTTAATGTGCTGGCAATATAGCAGACGCTGCCTGTGTCACACCTGGGAAAGCGGTGCTAGTGGGTTACAGCAAGAAATGAAGCCAGGTCTCCAGATCAAGATCCCACTTATGAACCTGTGACAGAGATTGTGACAGATCTACACAATGGCCTTGGATCTAAATAGTTCTGGAGTTCAAGGTCTCTGTTAGGGTCAAGGCCCATTTCTCAAAGCACTGTTTAGATTAAGACAATGCTGACCCTCACTCTGGGTAACATGCACAAAAGAGAGGGAAGAAAACGTTAGTTACAGAGTATGGACAGGATTTGGCTGCAAGGGCCCTGAGAGCATCCATCCTCTTGATGATATGATGGCCTGGGCTCAGGCTCAAGGCCAACGTAGAGATAACACAGCTGAGAGCTGCCCCTCTTCCCTTGCTGACCTTGGATGGAGCACTCTAAGCCAGGGCTGACACACTTCCTGTGGGAGCCAATATTAAGCTGAGCCTCTACCATTTATCCCATGTCTGAGCTACAATTCCCACTGCCTCACAGCATGTCTGTGCCTGGCTACAGACCCCGTTGATCTGGACCGTGGCTCACAGCAGATTACCCAGCCTGATCCTGGACCTGCCTTATCACAATGGACTTGCCGGGTGATCACTGGACTGTGTCACTGCCTCTGCCAGCCTTGTTACCCACTTGGCTCCTACCTCACCTTGCTTTGAGAAGCAGCCGGCCCTTGCTGCTCCCTGACACTGACATGGTCAGTAGGACAAAATGGCAGCTAGCATGTCTTTGTAACAGGCAAGGAGTAATTACATCAGCATTTCTATCCTGGGAAGAAAAATGCAAAATTGCTATTTTTATTTCACAAGCATTTGACTCAAGTTTTGTTGAAAAATAAAAGATATATTCATTTTTTTAAATATATGTCACAACTCAGCTGCTGAAACTGTTGAAAAAAAGAAAAATCATTTTGGCCAAGAATTTTTCTGGGGTCAGAAAATGCTTGGTTATGGCACACTGACTCTGTACATTGCACATGTAACAGCCAGGGAAGATGTGTGAGATGGTGGTGACTATACTGAAACCTAGGAAGGGGAAGAGTGAAGATACTGCCCCTGGGCAGAACTGCCGTGGTGGCAGCAAGGGAGAATGCAATCTCTGAAAGCAGTAAAACACCTAGTTCACCTCTGTCATATCCATTTCTGCGGCAGGATCCCACCAACTGCTGATTCTGCCGCACCCAAATCTAGCAATGCATTTCATTCAATGTATGCTTAAACTGAAACACTGGAGTAGCCCCATCTCGATTAATGGGCTCCATTTCTCCCTCTGCTCAAGCACTTAGCTGAATAAAGGTCTCCACACCCAACACCATGCAGGAGAAAGCCCCAGCGGCACTTTAAATGAAGAGAATGATCGTGTGGAAAGAACATGTAAATTAGAACAGCTACTGCACTGCCAGATTTTACATGCCACAGGTAAACCAGCCTGAATGCGGTGATGTCAGCTCACCTGTCAAAAAGCGGCTTCTCTCCACAGTCAAAAGAGTCCTGCAGATCTTTGACAAGGTTGGCTTGGCCAGGCATCCGAAAGAGACCCTCCTCTGTAAGACCTCGCTCTCGAATAAAATCCACACACTGTTCCACCAGTAGTGGGGCCAAGCGCTGACCATACTTCCTCTCGTACTGTACGGTGTCCTCCAACCGCTGTCCAAAGATCCCTGCCAAGAGAGAGCAAGACAGACATCTGGGTGTCAGCTTGACCTCTTCTTGAGCTATGGCTCAGAGCATACCATGAGGGAAACTTTCACATGGAGGAAGTGAACCCATGTGAACATCCAGTTTCTAACAGACTCAGAATAAAATAATTTTTAAAACCAAGAATTATATGCTGAATTTTTTTGTTTGTTTGTTTGTTTTTTCCTGCTTAAAGAGTGCTTCAAACTATCCTCTGCCAGTTTCTCTCTCATACACAATGAAGGTGGGGTTAAGGTTCTGTTTATGGCTATCTGCAGCTGTCCTGAATCTGGATTAGGTAGTTATGTTTTGATTGCACCTTCTGTCCCAAGAACACCAAAACAAAGGCTTCACTCACTTTATGGGACATGATTCCTTTCTGCATGCACCCACCTCTTAGCTGTCACACCATTGCTCTTCAACAGTTTGCAGCTACCCAGCCAAACAGGTAGCAATCCTGCTAGCAGGGGATTGCTACATGACAGAATACAGTTGTCAACTTTAAACCTGGCTATTGTGAAAATTCCTCACCATCCTGCAAGCTTTGCATTTCTATTTCTTTTCCTTTATTTAAAATTGCTGAATGAAAACTGAAACAGAGAAAAATGTATGCAAAATACATTGCCCTACCTACTGACATATGCGTGCTGTACTTGTACCTTGAAAATATTGGAAGCACCAGATACTCTAAAAAGCAGACTTGCCTAGGTAATTCTTAAGTCAGATCTCCTGTAGATATATATCACCAAATATGAAGCACTGTCTTTGTGGGGAAATTGGAGCTCTTGGTTAGTACCAGCTGCTGAATGACACTATCAGCACCAGATGTTTTTGACAACACAGAAGGGCTCTGGCTGTAAGACCTAGAGGTCTTAGTTCAATCCCTGCCTCTAGAAAAGTGCTCCATCTGAAAGGACAACTGCTGAGCTGTGTTCTGAAACCTTAATTCTAGCACCCCACAAGGTGTGGTAGAATCAGGGAGGACACCATCCAAGTTAACCATATTTTGGTAGTAAGAATTCAGTAGAGAATCCCAGAATCTACTCAATTTCAAATGAAACCAAACCAAAGCAGATAGGAAATTCTATTCATAGATTTCTCAAAGCAACAGGAGGCTTTCCACCGACAGCAAGGATCATGCATTAAGCACTCAGTTAATCCTGCAGGGTCTGAAAAACATGCAGCATGAAATACTGGAGTTACACTGTGTTTGCAACCAACCGCCAGAAGCAGTGTTTAATAGATGCAGGCATGTGCTTATACCAGGCCAGGGGATTTGGTTATTTCTTAAGGCTCTACTTACCCTCCTGCTACTAACAACATTTTCCTTTTTTATTTTAGTGCTATATTCATGGGAGGCTGATAACTCCTTGCAGGAAGTTCCCTAACCACCATTCACTCTCCTTCATAGGAGACATCATGTCAAACTCTACCTGCTTTCTATGTTCAGTCCAAACCTGCTGAATCCTCAGTGAAACAAACCTTTCACTAACAATTTCAACTTCCTGAATGAAATACACATGAAGCTTCCTGAAGTCCTACTTCCTTTCCCTGCCAGTTTTTTATACATCAGAAGACAGAAACCTTCCTTACAACCCAGCCTACACAACTGCATTACAGTATCAGAGCTGGAGGGCCATAAAGAGCCTCAAAGGAAATTCCCTCCCTATCCTGGCAGGAGGGCATGCCCTGCAGCATGGGAGTGTTTTACCTTTATCACTGTAAATACTGGTTTTCTTGCAGAGTAAAGGTTTTACTAGCTTTTGTTTCTAACTGTTTGAATTTTCATTTAGATGGGTGTCTCTGAAGTCACGTTCCAGGACAGGGAATCTCTTCCTTCATTTGCACAGGTTGCTTCATAATCTCATCACGTAATCCCTGCTGTCATGATGGGGCACAGCACTACTGCTTGGTGTGTGGGGCTCAGCATTGTTCAAGGTTTTCCAGGGCACTTACAGAGCAGCCTCTGTAAGCTGGCAGCCACGGAAGAAACACCTTTTTCAGCCATTTCTCAGATAACGCCTGAACCCAGACCATAGCTGAAAGGGTGAAGTCTCCATGGCCTGTTCATCTCAGCCCCTCTGCTGATCCTGTGCATGGGGAATAACTCTCATTGCATATCCTAGCAAATGCACACAGGAATGATCCAGGTAACGAGAGTTGCAAGCTACAGTGCAGGCCCCTCAGCTGTGAAATGCTGAGCAGGAACATGTGTCCTGTCTAACCTTCCTCGTGCTACTCTGCTCATGACCATTTCTGCTTCTCTTTGGACCTGAATGTTTGATCCCAGGCCATGGGACAGTGCAAAACAAGGTACTTCAGCATTAGTTACAGCAAGCTTGGGTCAGATCTCAAGCTGTGCACCTTAGAGACGAAAAACTCCATATCCTGGCATCAGTCTCCAAGTCAGTCTTCTTCCCACCAAACCCATCTATTTCCTTAAAAAAACACATGGTATTCACTCCTCTAGATGCAAGACATACAGGTTTAGGGAGGTCAGGCTGTTGTAGATGTCAGGGCAATTACAGGATAGCAGCCCTGTTTTCTCAAACTTTTCCTTGCTGAATCACAGCCCTGTCTCCTAAAGGGGCTGTCCAGAGAAGGCTCTGGGAAGGAGGTGAATGCTCTGCGTTCAGGGTTAACCGAGTGCTTAGCGCATGATCTAAAGCTCCTTGCTACCAGGTATGGAGCACAGAGCTGATGTTTTTCCAGAAGCCCACGTCCTGGTGTTCTAGACTTAACTCAGAGCAAGGACAAAGGGACTGTTCAGACACACATGCAAGCACACACAGAACACAGCATGCATAATCTCCACATGCAGTGTGTGGCTTTGTCTAATTTTCGCTAGCCTTGGCTGGTCTGTGGTCAGCAACATGCTCTGATACATTGCAGGTAACATCAGTTCCTGGCTTCTCAGTCAACTTGGATCACAATAGCAATAGTTTTCTGTAGGTACGATCAATCACTGATGCCTGGGTAACAAGCTGACTGTGGCCTAGCAGAGACCACTGACACAGAGGTTAAGGAATGTCACACTAAGGTAACAGAAGGGTGTCCTGCTTTGAGATTCAGAAGGAGCAGCATATAGACCTTTTACACCTCCATGGGTGTCTGCTGCAGAACCAGATGCTGGTTTTCCCCCTTCTCAGGCATGGAGGTTGGTAACACCTTTTGCTTCTGGATGGAAATTTTGGATCTTTGAAGGAAACAAAGGCACTCTAATACTCTTCCACTGCAATGCTGCTCACCTCCCTTTACACCATTTCAAATAGGTAAACAAGAAAAAACAGCCACGAAACCAAGACTAACATGACTGAGGATGAAGCTGATCTACCCATGTTATGATGAGTGGAAGGAGCTGGCACAAGCATGGGTTTCTTCTTGTGTGACAGTGCGTGCGGAAGAGCCGTGCAGGTTAAGATCACACAGCTCTTGCAGGTCATTTTTTGCTGAGAAGAAAAGACCCTTAAGCCATTGCCAGGATGAAAGACTTCTCCCAGCCCAGCTCTCTTGGCTGCCTAACACCTTGGTTTGGCAGTCCCACTCCAGCCCAAATGTAATTGCAGATCTGTGTTTTCTCTTTCCATCAACTCTGAACCCTAATTTTCCAGGGAAGTACTACAAAAGGTCACCAAGCATTGCACAGAAAAAATGTATGCCCAAGCCAAGTCTATTTGTAACAGCAACTTTCCCTTTGCAGCCCCAATTACTCTGCATCCTTATACCTTTTTCTTTCTCTCTATCCTAGCTATAATTTTTTTTGCTGAACCATAGAAAAGGACCCCCCTCAGCCCCAGTTCAGAAGAAAGACTGCTCCCAGGCCAAGTCTTTTGGCAGTAAGAGCATCAGGGTTGGGGTTTAAGAGAGAGAAGATACAGAGCTGCAGTTAGAGTGGGATTGGAAAGTTGGCCTTGGAGAAATCACTCATCTGTGCAGAGGTTTAGAAAAGGAAATTAGTATTAGGGTTCAGAGAATGAGCAAGCTAAGAACTATCTTTGGAGTGGGGCTCGAGAAGGGCTGTTTAAGGCAAGCTGGAGCTGCTGATGCTTCAGGGCTTGCAGAAATCTTTCATCTGGGCATCTGCTGGGTGGCCATGATGAAGTCTACCCTCAAGAAAATTACTAGGGCTAGGGCTCTCACAGCTACACGGGCACAAGACATAGCAGATGCACCTTCTTCAGTCTCCCAGGGCTAAACACAGCAGATGGAGGAGACTGTGTCCTGCTACCTCTGTACAGCTCATCTCACTTCAGCTACGTCTCAGAAGGACTTTGTATAACTGATGTAATAAAATGTCCCTGAAACTACCAGGACATGACAGCATCACTGGGCTGGACAGGGACTTCCTGCCTTGCAAGGAAAAGCTAATGTGGAGCCAGTCACACACAGCCTCATCTGCTGGCTCCTCAAGGCACAGAGGCCTGTTTTTAATCACTGGGGCCTGCAGCTCAGACTGAACTTGGCAGCGCTTCACTCCATTTGATGATCCTGCTGGAAGACATTAAAGTCTTTCTTTTCATTCAGAAGAAGGGGAACCAGTGCCATCCAGTCACACTCACAGACAGAGTTAGGCTGGAAGTAAAGCCAAAAGCTACTAGCAACCCCAGAGTTAAGTCTCCTTGTTATACCCTTATCTATAGCCAGGCCCTTTTGTTTGGTTTCAAAGCAGGAAAAAAAAAACCAAAACAGCATGCCTGGGACCACATCCTTAATCTCAGACAGATTCAAGAGATACCAAAAAAAAATGGGCTAGCAGAGCTACAGAATTTCCTTCCTCTACTCCAACAAGCTGTCTCTGTTCTTTAAAGATTTAGGTGGCTCTTTGTGGAAAAAGCGAGCCAGGAATGATGTACTAAGACACAGACAGGCTCTCTGTCCTGGCCTGAATAGCTCACCCACCAGCTCCAGGCATACAAAGCCTATACATTCAGCTATGCTGTCCAGACATGCAGTGGGCAGGAAAATATATGCTCTCTGCTTCATTTTTCCTCATCAGAGCTTTGATTTCAACTAAAATAAACTAAATACAGAGATAATAAAGTCAGTTCTTGAGTAGATTTTCTTTATGGGGAGGATTGAGGACTCTCTATGTGCTTAAAGTGGGAAAAGTCCAGACACACCTACGACAGCTGTATGTACAGCTCAGTACACACTCGTTAAAAGATGTGCGGGAAGATAATCAGGCACACACCTGGATGCTGCTGTACAGCAGTACATACACCCGCGCATGCATGTGGTGCCTCACAGACAGGCAGTTTACGGATATAAAGACTGTGTACGTGCTCACCTGCACAGGTAAGCGTCTGCCTTTACCTTCCCACGTTCATGCTTAGGCTCCCATTTATCTGTCCCTTTCACACATGAAAGCACTGAGAAAAAATCATGGGCAGACATTCAGAAACGCATACGCTTCCACGGCACAAGATGCACACAAACCTATAACTCTTTTTCCCCTCCCCTGGCCCACCCAAGCACACACTATGTGAAGTACTGAAGCAGCAATTGAAAAAGGAGTTCCATGTTAGGATCTGTACGTGCCTAAGAAAAGATTTCTCCTAACAACTAAACAATCCAGCCAGACAAAGCATGCAAGAATGGGGGAAAGGAAAGGAAGCAACAGATAATCAGGAATTGAGAAACTGGCAAAGTAACTTGCCCATAGTCACAAAAGTGGGTCTGTGGTAGAACTTGGTGTCTTCTGACCCCATTCCCCACCAAGAGCAACCTCCATATACTAGGAGGTGATTGCTCTCATCCACATACATCCATTTAAATATTCTGTGTACTATCTTCAAATGCTAGCTTGGCATCTGGTAGTATTTTTGGCCATAAACTAGCTCCTTCCCACTCACAAAGCTAGTTTTTTAGATTCTTAGCTTCTGTCTGAGGATAAGCTAAAATAGTTGCTTTTCCTCTAGGAAAAGAAAACCACAACAAATCTAAACTCTGGAAAATCATCTCATACCTCTCGTTCTTGTGCAGCACTCCGCTACATGACAGGCGCTGAGCTTCAAGCAGAAACCAGGCAGTGTCAGACAGCAGGAGCGGCAGAGAAAGAAAGTCCTGACTTCAGGCATCAGACACATTCTGAGTCCCAGCACTGGCAGCTTTCCATTCACCCAGCGCTACAGAGCAGAGAGCAGCCGATCTGCCCTGGGAGATAATCTCGGCAGCACATCTGGTCTTAGCTCCACAACTCGGCATTAATTATGACTTGTGCAGAAAGCATTTGAAATATCCAATGAGCTGCAGAGCTCCCCGGCTCCCTCCGCACGGGGAAGGAGAGAGGAGAGAGACAGGCAGGTAGGGTCTTGCCCACCATCGAAGCCGCCGCCAATGTAAACAGCAACTAAGTATGGGTCACAAGTTTTAACAAAGGCATCCCCCATCGGCTCTGTAATATATTCATGCTCTAATTGCTTGTCAGATCTATTCTAGATAGCTGGAAAAGCTGAGCAACAGTTGCTGTCTGCATGCCACTCTCTGGATCCCTTCACGATACAGGCAATGTTAGTTGTGCTACAGGCAACCTGGTGCCCTGGTCTGGCCTCTGATCTGCTTGCAAAGCACCAGAATCAGAAACCTCATTTTGGGGGGGAACATCCCCCCACCTTAGCCTTACTGTGCTGTAAGAATATGGCCATAGCTCTGGGGCATGTTGGGAAGTTTTACACAGTTTAGGAATAGCTACAGTCTTTGACCTGTGCAGCTTTTTTGTGCTTTATCCCTTTACAGAGAAACTGCCTGATGATGAATAGCTCAGCTGAATAACTGGTAGGGGAAGGAACTAGAAGCTCCTTATATGTGAACCAATCCCCAGGACTTACTTTTGCAGGGAAATAGTCACCCCCTCAGCTCCTGCTCCCAGGGTAAGAAGCCAGTAGTTAAGAAAAATGCTTATCATGCAGCGCCCCATGCAGTTAAACAGAGATCAGCCCTCCCTCCCATTTACAAAGTGCATATGATTGCAGATCTGTAGCAGTCACCACCCAAAAACCTTGCACCAATCTTGTGGGGAATTTTATCAAGTTTGGCTAACTTCATCTCCCTCTGCAGGAAAAAGATGTTATTCCTGTCTGCAGCTGCTCGTCTGCTTCTGTTATTAAAATATCATGTCTGTGGTTGCTGTAGAGAACACGCTCATCTGAATTTAGTGGCCCATCACTTTCTTAGCTACACTGTGACTGACTGTGAACACACATGTGAAAGATGATACTGACCCAGTAGCCAAGCTCTGAGACTCCACTCACTGAGACATTGTCGTCCCACAACCCAAGAAACTTGAGATGAAACTTTGCCTCCACATTGTCTGTTTTGATTAAAAGCTCCTGAAGAAATGACTGTCTCACTACAGGTGAAGGCAGTTATCACGACCAAAATCTCCAGTTCTTGGATGGCAAGGTAGCAAGGTATTCCTCAGCTCTTCAAGGCATACCTTGAGTAGCACACTAATTGCACAGCTAGACACCAGAAGCCCAGACAACACACTATACATTATTGAAAGCTCACTAAAGAATATTTGGAAAGTGATAGAGATCCTTAAACAAAAGGTACAAATGAGATCCTGCATATTCTTCATCCTTTTATTCTCCTTTCTTGCCTTGTGAACACGGCAGGCTGCAGGTTAGGGAGAGCCTGCCCACAGTGCTAACTGGTAAGTAGGACCAATCCTCTTCTGAATGGCTGAGACAACATCAGGATTTTTGGCACTATTCCCTGGACCAATGCCTCAAAATGTGTCACGTCTGCTAATAACATTATGGAGCCCAGGAGATAGCAAATGCAGATTTTATTCTTCCATTCACTTCTCAGTTTGTTTTCCATCTCTCAAAACACACACAAAAAAAAGAGGTAACCAATGAAATAGAAAGTCATGTTGTTTAACATAGATATTCTTAAACCCAAGGTATAATTAACCTATGAAATTCACAGCCTCTCTGGTGCCAAGGACACAACATGGCTCAAGGCACGATTAGACTTCAGCACAGCTTATAACATCTTGAGTTGTATGAGAGATAATGAAGACGATGCAAACTCTTCTCCCAAAGAACGAGCAAACACAGATTTCTGGTGAGAGGAAAAAAGCAGAAGCACATGCTTGCTCACATGAGCATCACGACTAAAGCATAAAACAGCAGCTGCTTTCAGTGTGGTTCTCTGCACATGGTAACTCTGCAGCTGTAGGTATCCTGTGAGAAGAATGCAATATTGTGCTGCATATCTACCCACTCCACAGTTACCACCTATCTCCTTATATGAAACAGTTCTCAATCGTTTTCAAACCATTGTGTTAAAAATCATGACTTAGACCACAGAATATGATGAGACTGGAATATATATATAAAAAAAAGTCTTCTGTGCTTTGAATTTCCAGGTCACACTTTCTTAAAAATGAAATCCAAGATTCACACATAATCATAGGACTGCAGGGTCTGCAGATGCCAGAAGTATACTTGGTATTGCAAGAATACCAATAAAATCCAGAGAGCTGGCCACATTGCATATAAACTACCATCAAGATTTTCACCTGGAGATCTTCCCATACGCATGTGCCAGGAAGAGAAGGGGTAATGGAGAGTGAACTCCCTCTTCCCCATCGGTGTGAATTTATTTAGCTATAGAGAAATTTACTACTGGGCAGCTTCTATTTACCTAAAGAAGAATTTAGATGTCTACAACTGTTTAGCAAGGAAAACTCACATGAACTTGGTGCTGGTGAGCTGGAAGCATTTTCCTTCCTGGTGTCATTGTATGGAGAGAGTGTCCTAATAATGCTCCCATGAGCTACCACCACAACAGTTACTCTGCTGCAGGTACCGGAATAGGGAGAAAGCATCCTGCCTGCACGTGTCACTACAAGCCTTGAGACTGTCTGGGAAGTTCACTACAGTTCACACAACCTCTGAAAATCCAGGCGTGTATCAAGCTTGGCATCTAACTCAGGTCAAATTCAGTCTTGAATCTGGTTGCAACAGACAGGAATGGTGAACCTGCATGAACTCAGAAAATACTCCTCATCATCTCTGATTGTGAGCAAACTTGTTGGCTTGCACAGCTCTAGCAAGTGCCCATAGGGTGTGGGTATTTTTAGACACTGCCTACACGGAGTATTAGCTAATATACAGGTATACTCAAGCGGACCTGTCTGAGAGAGCTCACATCTAGGAAATTGCTTTGCCTATTTGTATAGAAAGAACCTAGTATCAAAGTTAGAATCTGAGCTGAAGTTTCCTAATTTTCAAGCAGGTTCAGCCTTGTATGGACTCACTTTTTAACCCAGACAAACATGGGTGCCTGAACATCTCATTGTATCTGCTGAAAGCTGGCAGTGCAACAGCTACAGGTGATCAGTTACAGATATGAACCCCACAGGAAAGACTTCAACAGTACATCCATCAGACAGAAAATTTCCCTTCCCGTTTCCTCTTTCTTTGAACACTTTGGACAGATTCTTCTCTGAATAAAATGATGTCCCCACACCACTCCCCTTGTTCTGGGCTGGGATCTCAACCTTTACTGGTAAAATGAAATCTTTAGAACTGATAAAACAGCTCACCCTGGGTTAAAAGGTTAGCTATGTCTATCTTTCTATTGCAGTAAATTCTGCCTAAACTCTGTGAGGTGTCTTTCCATCTCTATAAAGTATGTTACGAAGGGAACTGACTGAGCAGCACTGTAAATTACTCTGACCAGTTTATGCTCTGAATTGAGATTGTAATTGTTCGCTCACAGAGAAAAGACGATAAACAGACCTAACATCACTTAACCACAGCATTCTGAATCCAGAGCCAAACCCCTGTGTTTATTGGTCCATTTCTCACTAAACAAAGGCAAGAGGGATTTAGAGAACAAAACATCAAGAGCAACAAAAAATGTCTTCTAGCAAGCAATGATCTGGACAAATGTGACCTGGAAAACTTCTTTCTCCCTGCAACATGAGAACATCTTTTACAGAAATCTTTGTTTACTGACTCTTGCACATGCCTGTCTACATTTAATTGATAGCTTCCATCGACTTGACTGAAGATCGCTCCGTGGAAAGCATCTGACTAGCAGATCTCCTCTTTCAAGTATGCTGCATGCTGATGCCCCCACTGTGCAGAGATGTTTTACAAAAATTCAGGGTGTTACTAAGTAAAAAATAGTTATGATATAGTATAATTGTTGCCACCAGTGTTTCATCACTACAGAAAGATGAGAATTCCAGCTGTGGGTTCAAATGCAAGGATCACAGATTCTGAAACCTACTGCTGATTAGTGTGTCTCGTACAGAATGAAACAAGCCACTTGAATTTTTGGCCATCCTGGAACCTGGCAGGGTCTGTGATACTGATTCACAACTAAAATTTAGAAGACCTGTCCCTTTTATCCATCTAGAAAACCAAACAAGCTTATGCCCTCAAGCCTTCCCATATCCCAAGCCTGAGAGTCTGATAACCTAAGCACACTCAGCCACTGAGAAGCAGACAGGATCACTGTTGAACACACGGGTACTTATCCAAATCAAACTTCATCATAAATACCCCTGTCAATCTGTAACCTGCAATTGTAAAACTCACTACCAGGTAAATGGTTTCACTCTGTTGCTTCCTCAAACTCAATCAATGATGAAAAACTGTTAGCTAATACCCACACATTTACCTTTATCCTCCACTACCCAACTGAAATCCTCAGTCAATATAAAGCATAACTTACACCTTCACTACCCAAACATAAGGTCATGGTCTAAGTTCTAGCAACCGCTGAACCTGACAGGCTGTGCGTGGGGAGAGGATGGCATTTAGCTCCAATCTTTAAAATGGATAAAACATTTCAGAGTAAATCTGCTAGCCTTTCAGTACACTTCTAGAAGAGGTCAAGGGCTGAACGTTCCCTTTGCTGACCTGCAACTCAGAGGGTAGGAAGGGGAAATTGCAAGACTGATTATGTGAAGACAAAGAAGAAGAAAAAAGGATCAACTGTGGTGGGTAGAAGGGTAACCTTTAGAAAGGAAATTGGGAAAGTGAAGCAGGATTAATTTCTTTGTTGTCAGCTCCTAAATGGCTAAAATTGCAACTTGCAAGGAGCAGGCTACCATTCCCCTTCAATAAGGATATATCCTCATAACATTCATCAAAGGACTAATACAGAGATATTAAAATACTTGCCTGCAAGCTGAGAAATACCACAGAAACGTGTTTGTCCCATTAATCATACACTGCCAGGACGTGCAGTGAGAACCATCAGTGTTTTAAAGACTGACAGCTTTCAAACCTCAAGCATGAATCTAATGATTGCAGAAACGGTCTCTCTGCAAAAGCACCAGTGTAGGCGGTGGCACTGGTCAGATTATGTGCTACAGGCAGTAGCCACCAACAACGTAACAAACGTACAGCCACTATCGTCTCTCCATGGCACTTACTAGCTGAAAAGGAAAACAATCTATTATTGAAGCAAACACAAGCCCATCATATATTATCTAAAGCTAGATTGCCCTTAGCAATGCAAAGTATGTGAAGCTAATGACTCCCTCCAGAACTTTTTCTTTGATAGCCCAGGTAGAGTTACCTTCTGTGAACCAATCTAATTCTCTTTTGAATCCATTTATTCTTTTTGTTTCCACAACATCTTGTAACAGACAGTTTCATAATTTAATTGTTCACTGCATGAAACACTTTTTCTCTTGGTTCAAAACTTATGACCATGGGCTGTTCAAATCCTCCTTACACTTGTAATTTTATCTTCCTGCAACCCAAGACCCTTTTCAAAGTAATTTCTTTGTGGGCTTAAGTTGGGTAGATTTTACCTCTTAATAGCTTACACATCCTCTGTAGTACAAGACCAATTCAGGTCAGAGATTGTATTAAAAATTCTACCCTGAACTTGAAAAACCTTCCCTAGCACAAGTTTCATCCAAATGGAAACATTCCCATGTGACGTTTCACTTTATCAAATCAGCATTTCCCAACCAAAAGACATTTCATCAAAAAGTAAATCCCATTAAAAGCTTTACCCTGTTCAAAGGCAAACGTAACAAAAATAATTTTTATTTGTAGTTTTTCCTCTATTTATTATTTGGTTGAGCAGAGGCACTGAGAAGTATTCTTGCTCAGCTGCTTGTCATTCCCCAGCTCTGGATGCCTGCTCTTTGGTGCCCAGGACTGTCCACAGTATCAGACAAAGTACTACATATTTTCATTCACCTGATGCCAAACTGCATCATCCTTCAGAAGCCCCTGGAACTATGCTGCTTAATGACAGCTGAGGATAGGGCATTGGAGTGCAGAGCTCAAGCTGCTGCCTGGGTTTTTTTTTAAACCAGCAGCATGGGATCTGCCCCTCTGACAAGCCCTGACACAGTACTCTGAGAATACCCAATTCTTGCTCTGTGATGACCAGGCTACTGCATGATCTCCACTCACAGCACAGAAAGCCTTGTACACTGGTACTGAATGTCACTCAAAACCTTTAGTCAGCAGCTTTAAAGATTAAATATATTCAAGGCATGAACCAGAGACATGGAAGTTATGAATTTTATAAGGAAGTGGAGCAGCCATCTGACTTCTAAAGGCAGGATCTTCAAAAATCAGCAAGGAACACCTTTTACCCTTGACATGCTTTAGTTTTGCTTTTAGTTTTACACCCTTTCATCAAGTATTTATACACACTGATAAGACCCACTCTGAACCTTCTCATCTCCAAGCTAAACAATCCCAGCCTTCTCAGCTTCTCTTAGTATTTCACTTGTAACTATCCTTTAACCATCTGGATCAGTAAGCTCACATCCTTATTATCCTGGGGATCCCAGAACTGGACAAACTACCCCAGATATGGTCTTACTAGTGCTGAAGGGAAGGCTCACCTCCCTCAACCTGCTGGCAACACTCTTCATAATGCAGCCCAGTAATCTGTTGGCATTCTTTGCCACAAGGGTGCATTGCTGGCTCGTGTTCAGCTTGTTGTCCAGCAGCAACCCAGGTGCTTCTCTGCATAACTGCTTTCCAGCTGGTCATCTCCCAGCGAATGCTGTTGCCTAGGTTTATTCATCCCTGAGCGCAGGACTCCGCATTACTCCGCTGAGCTTGGTGGGGCTCCTGTGCACTCATTTCTCCAGCCTGTTGTGGTCCCAATGTATGACGACACAACCATCTGATGCGCCGACCATTCTTCCTGGTATCATCTGCAAGCTTA
Organism: Eurypyga helias; assembly: GCF_000690775.1. Lineage (NCBI taxonomy): Eukaryota > Metazoa > Chordata > Aves > Eurypygiformes > Eurypygidae > Eurypyga > Eurypyga helias. The sequence goes on from NW_010264090.1 coordinate 51,537, forward strand.
CTGAGGGTGTACTCTGTCCCATTAGCCAGGCCATTAATGAAGCTGTTAAACAATACTGGCCTCCGTAGCAGCCCCTGGGGCGTACCACTAATGAGTGACCTTCAGATGGACTTTGGGCTGCTGATCACAATCCTCTGAGCACAGCACTTCAGCCAGTTTTCAATACACTCTCTATTTGTCTAGTCTGTACTTTATCAATTTGTAAACGGGGATATTACAGGAGACAGTGCTGAAAACCTTGCTAAAGTCAAGACAGATAATATCTCTCATCCACCCTTTCGTCACAGACAGCTATGAAGCTGGTCAAGTACGACTTCGCCTTTATAAATCTATGATGACCACTCCCAGTCACCTTTTTCATCTTAATATGTTTGGAAATTATTCCCAGGTTTGTTTGCTCAAATAACTTCACAGCAACAGAGGCAAAGCTGATGAGCCTGTAGCTCCCTAGGTTCTTCTTCTTGCCCTTCTTCAAGATAAGCATCTTCAGGGACCTTACCCAACCACTATGTCTTTTTGAAGATTATCAAGAGTGGCCTCATATTGGCCAGCTCCCTCAGCACTTACGGATGCATCCCATCAGGACCCATAGACTTGGGTATATCAATTTTCTTTAAGTGTCCCCTAACCTAATCATTCTCTACTGAGGAGAAGTATTTCTTGCTTTAGGCTTTGCTTGGTTTCCTGCACATGGCAGAAAACTATTTTTGAGTTTGGAGGAAGTAACCGTGAAAATCAACAAGTTCTCCTGGACCCCTCTTCTCTTCAGGACTATATCCCATGGGGTTCTTCCATGCATTTTCCTGAGAAGGCCAAAATCCGCTCTCCTGTGGTCCAGCATTGTGACCCTTCTATTTGCCTTGCTGAATGATGCCTTCAGAGTGGCTTTTGTACAGATAGTAGATTTGTGACCTCAGGCAAGTTTCCCAATTGCTCAATGCCTCAGATTCCTCCTTTACAAAAAATGAGGACAATAGCATTTCCCTACCCCAAGGCTGTGTCATGATGCTAAAATATGTTAGTCATAAAGCAGTAATAGAAGGCCCAGATATATCTGGCAGAGATAAGTTAGAAAAAAATAATCAGATCTCAGAAACAAATGTTAAAACTTTCTCTGTTGTAAGGAGTTTCAGATCCACAAGATCCACTCCCAACTTGCTTTAGTTCTACTCTGTGTCTCAGTTTCTATATGCACAAGTGTATCCTCTGCCTGTGATACCTTTGCCTGGGGAAAAACTAACCAGCACCTCCTCAGAGATGATTCAGGCATCCCCTAGTCCTGGGCAGATATCTGAACTCATAACTCCCATCAAATTTCTCTTCCTCTTCCCTTGGTTGGACCCATCTCCCGGCAGGAGACGACACTGAAGAGCAAACACTGATAAGCTGCACCAGGCGCCAGCTGTCTCTGTGTAGAGATAATGGCACTTATCAGGCACAACAAACACCCAGTGTCACTCCCCACACACCGGTGGGAGCCTGAACAAGGGAAACCCAACCTGCCACCTAGTGAAGGGGCTCCTCTTGGCCCAGCCAGGGATCCTACTTGAGACTGTCACTCTGGGGAAGCCCTCTAGCAAGTCAGGGATCAGAAACCTCCTCTGTCTTCACACTGGGCAGGTAACAGAAGCCACCTCCCTCTTCTTCATTACTGTGGTACCTTCGCATCTTAAACTCACTGATACAGTTCTATGCTTATGACACTCTTACTGGAAAATCCCCATCTTACAGATGGAGATTAAACCTCAGACTACCAAGACTTGACATCTTATCCTAGCTCCTAAACAGTCCAGCATCCTGGTAGACATGAATGGTCAGATATTGGTATGAGATGCAAAACAGTCATGTTTTGCTCTGATGCAATGTTAACTGAAAGACATTTACCCAACTAAAAGAGGATCCCTAATTAGGCCTATATAGAGCTATTCTTCCATTACCCATAATGATATCGAGCTAGGTATTAAATTGCACCTCAGAGACTTGTCCCCTAGTTTGCAGCTCTCCCCAAATACAAAATGTGGTCTGCACAGGGCCCTGGTTGCCAGCAAAAACATTGTCTGCACTGTTCTACTGACAGAATAAGAAACGACACATCAGAGTTTATCTGTGTGGAGGACTGGAATTAATATAGCAGAGTGGCTTCCTCAGTGGACATTTCTTCAGATCCACCAGTGAAAAAGTGACTATTCCTCCTGAATGGCGAAACCACTTGTGGAGCTCTTGCAGCACAATTACTAACTTTGTCACAGGGTAAAGTGTTCTGTGTTTGCCTAAGGGAAGCATATCCCTTCCAACTTCCTCACCTCCCCTCCATCACAAGGAACTGATGAAAACTTGGGATGAGGAGGAGGATAATTATAATAAAGTAATGGAGAAAGAAAGGGCTGTGACATGCATTTCTGGCAGAGGAGCAAGGAACTGCTCGTGGCAAGAAAGAATATCTAAACAGAAGAAAACAAACACAAACAACACACAAAACTATCACAGAATTATTCTGTCCCCATGCAGTGCTGGTTGTGTGCTGATGTCTGAGAGTTATTTGGCTTTCAACTCAGGTACCAAAACCCCCAGCTTTTGTACCTCCTGGCCCACAATTCAGTCCTAGACACATTATGTTTTACATCAAATGCAAGACAAAAATGAGGAAGGCATGCCAACTGAGAGGTGAGCAGATAGAAGGGCATTTCCTTGAAGTAGCTGTATTTCTTCAGACTAGAAGTACAGCCCCACCATACAGGTACAGTGAGGAGTGAACTCTCCTCCCAGCTACACTGAACACTTTCAGTGCATTCACCTTCAGAGGACACTGGCAAGCTCACTCTCACCCAGGTCTGTGATCACGAATCCTTTGCACTTAGCACTATGGCACTGCTACAAGCATTCCATATTAAGGAGCAGCTGCAGAACAGTAGGGCACAGAGGGACTCTCCAGATAAACTTTTAGAGGTGTAAACTCAGACCAAAATTTGTTCATCATGGAGGTAAGAAGGATCATAGGGAACAGTTTTAGTCACCCTCTGTCAGAATGTGCTCTAAACCACAGTTTTACTAAGCCACTGTGACAAACTCTATTCTTACAGGCATAATCAAAACATAGAGTACTCTCAAATCTCAGTTTACAAAATCTTCTGCTCTGAATGAGATGGACTAGACTCAAGTATTCATGAGCCTGAAACTCAGGGAAACTTGTTAGAAATTATTTTCCCCACAAACAAGATAGCTCTTCTTCAAAAGACTGAGGAACTCCAGGATTTTATTTTAAGGCCACATTTGAAGTATATTTCAAAGCACACATTCCATATGGCTTTTAAGCCTGAATATGTCTCCTATTAATAATTTGGGATCCTCAGCAGCTTTAGGGAGTTTTCTGTTTTATTTTAAAAAGCCTTTGCTGTTCACCTTTAAACACAGTTCATGTGCCCGCATCAACACGTAGGAAGATACCCTCAACCTTTTTGATTTATTTGTCTTCAATACATCAGCAAAGATTAAAGTGTGGCTAATCCTCCCCTTTTATCTTTGCATAATTCATTTTTACACCATATCAACCTTCTCCAGGGCTGGATATTTACATATTAATAATGAAGCCTGCTTTTTAATTCTTCCCCCTGTTCCTTTAGTTTCGTATATTAAAAAGTGTCGATAGATAAGGCTTGGCTCTCAAACTAGTGGTGGTAGCAAAGAAAAGTTTGAATTATTCAATTAAAACACAGAGACAGCTATGTTTACTGTCCTCCCACTTTCGAGCTAAGCTGGGGTTTCACTCAGAAATTTCCCTGCTCTGGTTCTGATGGAGGAGTAGGAGGTTTGATCATTTCCCCAAACTGGCTAAAACCATCTGGAAACAATGTTTTTAACATCTTAAATATTTCCTAGTTATTGACATTGCTATAAATACTTTGTGAAGTGCAAAGAGACAGACAATGCAGCTCCATGGTTTAACTCAATTTATGTATGAGTTGCAGTCAGAATGAACAAGCATGCCCTCTTCCACCCCACCATCTCTCTCCACTGTCCTCATTGTGTAAGAACTACTAGTGCTGCAGCTGCATGGTTAGCACGACCAGGGAGCCAATCCACCTATGAACTAATCCTTAACCCTTTTTTTTTTTTCATGCCAGGTCATACCCTGTTGCACAGCTACATAACCACTAATATTAGCAGGATGAAATGTGGTGGGAACACATGGTTGCAAGGTGGGAAAAGACCACTCCTGACAGAAGCTAGTGCTTCAGTAAGCTCAGAGAAGCAAAGAAACCATAGCATAAGCATCTGTTCATGCAGCTTGGACTACAAAGCACACATAGCCAAGCTAGCTGTAGACTGATGCATTTGAGTATTAGAGCAGAGAGTTCCAGCCAGGCTGGATGCCCAGTATGTACCCACGTTCTTGGGTAGTTTTTGTCCACAGATAGAGGAAAAACACCAATACACAATTGCAATTCTTTCTAACCCTGCAAAAGGCAGTGCTCCTCACCTACAGGGTCTAAGCCAGCTTCCACCAATGGCCAAAACAGCCTTTACACGGACACTAATGGAACGAGATCAAATCTGCAGTATGTGAAAATAACAACAAACAGCAGCTGCTGTATTTCCCTCTGCACTGTCCTGTTCCCACATTCTCATAATTTCACTCCATGTTGATATCTCATAAAACCCCAGTTCCTGAAATCAAATGTGAGAGTATCTACCTAATTTAAAGGAAAACCAAAATGTTATCCAATAGCTTTGCAGAGAAGTTTAGAAGTACAGAAAAAGAGCAGATTAGTTAGAACAATACCGACCCCATAAAGAGACAAACAAAAAGAAATCCATCTCTACCTTCATGCTATCCTCATGGTTTTTCCTTTTCTTTTTTTTTTTTAAATTTTAGGAACTTCAATTATTTATTACTTTAATACTTAAAAAACAATGCTTGCTTTGGAACTGTTCCAAGAGACTGTCAAAACATGAACACTAACAAAAATAGAAGCCAAATTTGCACTGATACCAACAGTGCTGAAAACCTCATGCCCTAAAGAAGGAGGCTGCTGTGGGAATGTGTACCATTTGTTATGACTGTCTCCTTTTTCCTCACAGTATTTATTTGATGCACATAGCAAAGCTGTAAAATACACACTATAAGGCCCATGATAAATGGCTACAGAAATACCTCTCTGAGATTCTGAGATTTCTGATGGAGGAACTGCAGAGACCTGCACTGCGCTCAGAGTCTAAAAGACTCTTCACAGTGGACTGGTCTTCAAAAGGAAAGCAAAACAAGCGCATACTCATGTTTGAGGAGAAATCATGGTAGATCTGCTTCTACTAGTGAAAAGGGTTTGCTCTGCCCACAGCACAATAGCATTGCATGCGACCTCTCAGAATCAGGTGCAAGCTGCCTTTTGTACATATACCCCTTTCTGCTAAGTGAAAAAAAGACCTAGGAAAAAAATTACATCATCAGTAGAGATTGTTATCTCCTCCAGACAAACCAAATGCTGCTACACAGAGACATAAAATTGTAGGAATCACTTAAAAAAACCCAAACAAACTCCAACAACAAACACACACCACCCTCCAACCACTCTCCCCTTCCACCCCACCCAAAAAAAAAAAAACCCACCCAACCACCAAACTAAAAAGAGAGATTAAAAGTTACTAACAAACACTGGGTCTTCTTAGTGACCTTGTGGTATTTGAGCCTCCCTCAATTTCATCAAGGTCACTTTTCCCCACCCAGGTCCAGGAAAACTAGCAACTTCATTTCAGCACAAGTAATTGTATTACCTAACCCTTATCTGGCACTTTTTTATCTGTACTTCTCAAAAGAGGTCGATATCACTATCTGCATACGATACCACTATTTGCATGAACTCCATCATTAGCACACAAATCACTTCAAAGTGTTGTGTCCAGTACCACACCAGTAGCTGCTGTCACCAACAATGAACCCAGAAGAAAACACCCATGAACTCTTGTTCTATGCTAAACCACAAAACCACCTCCTATTTCATCTACTGACTTGAGAATTTGAAGATTACGGTATAATATCAACTCTGAGAGTCTGGATTTTTTGTTCATTTTAACTACAGAAATTGTCAACAGCTGTATGACCTTACAGTTGTTCACTTCGCCTGACCCTGTTGTTCCTCAGCCTACATGCCCACTGAAGCCAGTGTAGGCTTTGTCTTCTCAACAGGGCTACATTAGCTAGATGAAAAGTTTTGCTGCCCCTGGCTGAATGGAGGTTAAAGATGGACATCTGCCCTTGTGGTAGAAAACTGAGCTAACTAGACACACTCCTTTCATGTCCATAAGGATAAGAAAGGTTCACAGATCAGTTCATAATTAGCTGTAAAAAGTTGAGTACTGACAATAATGATATGTTTATTATCACCACCTGTTTCAGACAGAGTCAGTTATAAAGCCTGTATGTGCCCTCCCTGCCATTCTGTTCCATTCCCTGGCAAAAATAAAAAAGAAAATCAACCCAACCCCCTTGCTGCAAAGCACTTCAGACAATCAAGAGCTTATCTAGGCATCTCAGTGATTTTACAGTGTTACATATATCCTAGTATCACAAGAATATGTTTTACCTTGAGGCAAATGTTTTAATTTATGTGCATGTGAGCTATTTGCAATACCTCCACCAAATGGAGCCCATATAACCCGTCGGATGGCTTTCACCCAATCTTCCATTTCATTCTGGGAATTAGCCATGAGCAGGAAAGCCTCATGATTGACAGGCATCTTTTCCCGGTCCCCTGCACCACCTGAAAGACAGAATACATATCTCTCAGCACCTAATTTAGAAGAGAGCAACCAAAACCACCAAAAGCCTGGGTCAAAATGATCAAATTATTATTTTAATTGAGCAGTTTACACACAAATCCTACTCGTGCTACAGCACCCACAAAGCACAGGTTGGTAGAAGATCAAAGCAGAAGTGCAAAACGTGCATTTCCAGTGTGGGAACCTGGAGATGTTGTACCTGCTGTCCCAACAATAAGCAAAGTGAAAGCACAGGCTGTACAACCCTGCAGGAAGAGTATGAAGTGAATTCCACACACCTGTGCTGAAGAATTGAGATATTATTACCTAAAAGGGGGACCAAGTGAATCATAAGACGTTTTAGTTCTTGAGATGTAGAAGTTGCAGGATCATCCCCTTTCCCCAATCCCTGGGAATTTCTAGTCTCAATATAGAAAGAGAGACCCATTCTGATTTAGGATCCAATTCAGAAGGAACATTTTGAAAGGGAGTTAAGACTTGGGAGATATGAATCCAACTCTCCCACCTGAAATAAGAACATAAGAAGCTAGTAACATTGGCACGCAGTATCTCAGGAAAGTACTGAGCAGAATATCAAAAGCACAGAATATTAAACACACTCAAACTGTCATATACATCTGCCACTTGTGGATACTCCAAGATTTACATTTTCACACTTCTTTCCCGTTTTCTTTTTAGATCAGCCCCACTTCGAAGTCTAAATCTCCCCTCACCCCTCATTTTATGTTCCAGAGCTGTATACCACCTAATGAGGGCCACATAAATGCATAAAAGCTTTATTGGAGCAGCATCTGTATAAAAAGGCTACTCATCCTGTCCAACACAGCAGCTGCATCACGAGCAGCCTGGAGCTTCTCCATCACCATGGAAACTGCCTTTGGCTTTGCTACAGGGATAACATCTTAGCCGTTGTGTCACTGTCATTTCCACCTTTACATGTTTTCAGTGCCTGCTGGCAAGCCAAAGCTGCCAGCCTCCACTGAGGAGCTGAGACTGTCTGTCCATGGAATTCAGAGATAAGAGCAGGATGATGGTATGCAGTGTTTTCTGCGGAACTGATTTAGCATATGCAGAACGTGGGTCTGCTAAATCCTCTCTAATCTGGGGAAAGAAACAAGCTGGGAGCTGCCTGCAAGCCAAGGAAGTACTTTTACTTGCTATTAATTGTTTTCTGGCCTAGACACAGTCATGGATCATATGCTGATTTGCAAAGCAAAAGGGGTGAAATGAGTTGTGTTGGTTATGATTTTATGGCTCGCCAAGAAGCAAATCATTGAACTGGGAAACTGAGGCAGTCTTTCAGTAAAGAAGAGACAATGGCCACTTGTGACTAGACATGCAGCTTAAGAAACAAAAGCGGTGTTGCTTTTTTCCCCACAAGTACCTGCATTTTTCTTCTTTCCTCATAGCAACTTCTCAGACAGACTCCCATTTTGAATTTACTGCATGATTCATGGTCTTTAAGATATATGAAGCAGAACAGCTCTCTAGCTCGAGGCTAGGGTGCAGGCATCTGAGCAGATCAATGCTCCACCATACTCCACTGCAAGGAGGACATACTTCATCCTTTGCATACAGAACTGTCAGAGCAGGAAATTACAGTCTGTGAAACTCCTGTCACAGTTTAATTCTTTTACCAACATACTCAGCCTCACAGTGAAAGAAGAGGTCACCAGGTCTAATTCTTGTACCTTACCTGGGAGACCTATTGCCATGCCTTTTCACAACCAAATATCTTACAGGAAATACATAGCAAGAAAGCAGCTTTTCACATCCCTCAGTACACATCACAAACAGGGGATCAGAACCTGGCAGATTGAAGAGCTAGCTTGCGGTCAGGCCATCTAAGGAATGAAACAGTCCCAAAAAAACATGTACTGTATGGGTCACACCACCAGCAAACAATGAAGCCTAGTCAAAGTAAAACACAGATCCCATTCTTTAATTAAAGGGATCCAGCTGAGATCTTGCTCACCCAAGCCATGAAGGACAAGAAGAGACCAGAATCTTAGCATAGAATTAATTAGAGACCACAAATTTAGTCAGAACAGCTGAACTAACCCCCACAAATATTGACATAATAAGCTTAATAAGCAGAGAAAGATGACTTCTTACTGGACTTCTGCAAAAGTGGTGTCCCAGTATATTCCCACTGAATCACTGTACCACAGAGACCTGACTACAACTTCCCCTAAGATGTTATTTTGCACCAGTCAGCTGCCTTCTAAAACTTCTTAGGCCTTTTTCACGCAAGCATTTAGGGAAAACACATTTATATTTCTATTTGAGTCTGTAAAAAGTAAAAACAGGATGGGAAACAAAAGATTCTTGTACAGTCTAGACCTGAAACTCTGCCAAAAATTACATACAGCTTCTCCATGGTTGGCGTTCCCCACCGAAACTTTAAATAGGAGCAAGGTCATGACCCTACAAGCTGCCTGTGGGATAGCCAGTAGTGACTAGTCACATAACTACAAGCAAATGAAGACAATTCCATGCACAGAGGCTAGCTTAGAAACCAGAATGCACTTAAGAATTGCTTCTTAGAGAAAGCCTCATATGTTAGTATGACATGAATATGCAGCTGCAGAGCATGCAGACCCACCTATATGGTGTTTTTTTAATAGGGTTTGGGGTTTTGTGGTTTTGGTGTTTGGTTTTTTTTTTTTTTTTAAATCACATTTTAATCATGTTCCTTTCCACACACGGCTGGCTCTTTTCTTTACATCCTTGAGGCAACAACCCAAAGTAGAGTTCCCTGGAGGGCACAGTTCAGACATGTCTCTCTACACTGTTGTAACATTCAACAGGTTTTGAGTCTTAGTAGACACAAGAATGAGAAACAGCTAAATTCAAATACTCAGATCTTCTTTAAAAAGCCCAAGTAAACAATGCCACATACACCTTCTGAAGTCCAGAATTTTGCCCAAAATTCACAGCAGCTTTCTTTTCAGGGCTCAGACCCAAACCAGGATCTTGTTAGGAGTTCCTGATTTGAGTTGGCAACACAAATGCTGTATCAATTCCGACATCCAAGTCTTTAGGAACTGTTTTAGGAAAAAGTTTTAAGATTTCTTGCCTAGAAACACTTGGATATGGCATTTTAGTTTTCCTTCTCACAGCAATATGAAGTTTGCATTCAGATACTGCATTCAAACCTCTGCCACTAACAGAGATCCAGCCCTACTACAGTTGCTATTAGAGTCTAACCCTGAAGCACACAAGTGCTATTTCTATTGCATGAATCAAACAGGCCCTGGCTACTCAGCACCATGATTGGAACATTCTGCTAATGATTTTAAACACAGACAAGGGCTTTTCATCCCCTTGAACAGAACTTCTCGCTCATCTTTAATCAAGCTCCCATACAAACAAGACTGGCCCTCAGAGACCAGCTCTGCACAGCTCAGGATTGCCATGGGCAGACATTCCAATCCTTCTGCTTAAAGCTACCTACATCTCCAGACCAGAGGAAAAATAGAACTGTCTGCAGAGTGCAAGCAACTCAGTAGATGTGGCAGAAACATGGACCTTAACTTCAGGGATGAATAGTCCATCTGCTTCAGCATTAACTTATGACTGGGGATCCTGCATTCAGTCGTGCGCTCTGGTGCAGATTTCCAGCCCACGTTGGACTAGATGCACTGGATTCCACCTTTATCCACAAAGCAAGTTGGCAGCTCTACTTGCTTCTGTCCCAGGTGTACAGAAACTGAACAACTTCAAGACTGGGAAAGGTGACTACAACCATACAGGTACATACAGTAAATGTAATAGCCTAGAAAGATTAAGGGGCTTGGTTTGTTACTGCTCACCACCAAAAGGGCTGCAGGTCCCAGCTAACTTTAATGCTTTGACACCTCTGCCTCAAGATACCTTTGTCAAGTTGCTTTACTTACACTGGTAGGCATTGTGCCTCGAGGGAACAGCACAGCTCCAGGCCCCTAGCTACACTGCACGAATGCTCTCTCCCAGGCCCAGACTAGTTAAAGCTGGCAGAACTGCTCTCGTATGCCGTCTGCTCATGTGGTTTGTGCAACTGCGTTTCATATGGCCTCGAAGCCATCTGCTGCTGATGTCAGCTGTATAGCATTCACCTCAATGTACCACCTCCTAATCCTTAATAACAGTCCTCTTTTCAAGCTCTCCCCTATGCCCCACAGGAGGAAAGATTAAATACTGAAAGACTGGGCATAAGTGACTTGCTGAAGGTCAGATGGAATGCTGCAAGAGCAGCAGGAAATTCAAAGCCCTCTTTACTGTAAATTCTTCCTTTTTTGACCATCCTTAGGACTGGTATGCATTCAATGGAAAGTGAAAAGCATATCACTGTCATTATGTGATATTTACCTGTCCTACTCTGTGTTCCTGTTCAAAGAACCTGCAAAAGATGTTCAGTTACATCTCTCCCTTTATACAGCTGTTTTCAATGAGAAAAACTCAGAATTTTTTGTTTGCTTTGAACTTCATTCACACAAGCTTAACCTTCTTAAAATCAACATTTGTAGAGCCAAGCCTTAGATCCCCCTTTGTATGGAAACAGAAGTTCAGGAGGAACAGAACTGGACTTCCTAATAGGAGATGTTCCTGCCTCACTGCCTGTTAAAGAAGGAACTTTACTATTCTCAAGTAAAGCTGCTGTCAGGTTCTGCTGACATTAGCAGCTTCTTTTTTTGTTCAGACCATTTCCCTTTCTTCTACCCCCCATTTGGTTTGCTTTTCACCCATTTCTTAAGTCATCCTGCTTACTGATGTGCTTGTGTATTGTCATTATATCAGCCCTACCGAAAATTTACACAATTACAAATGTTTGCATATATGTATATATTTACATGTTTGTATTGCTTTGGTGTGGATAGTGGAGTGGTATTTCGAGTAAGGGTGAAATTTAGTTGGCCATGTGCATGCTGCTGCAGTGTGTTGGGAAGCAAATGGCAGTTCAAGGTTGAATTATGAAAGGGGTGGCTGGTGGGTAACGCAAGGCTCAGCTGACATGTTTGCCCTCAGTACTAAAGCAAGTAGTGACAGGAAGCGTTTGCTGACAAGCAGCAACAAAGATCTTGACAAATGGACAAAAACTAGCACCCTCAGCTGAAAAAAAACAATTGCAATGATTCATCTTCCCTGACCTGCTCTTTATGATTGTCTTAAAGGTGAGTATCAGATTTGGGGCTCTAAGATATCCCCAATAATAAAAAATGTGAAAAATTAGGTATATTAATCCTGTCAAGATTAAGGGTGGCTCTATTGGAGCTGTTTGTTTTCTGGATGAGCCTTTAACAAAAGGGAAAACTTGCTGTGAATACAAAGCTGAATATTGAAATGCTCTATTTAAGCTATTTGAGAACAGAAAAAATAGTAAGAAAAATCAGAAGTAGTCAAGGAATGACAGATAAAAATAAGGAAAATTGACATGATCTACAAGGGCATAATCTGCAAATGATTGAGCAGTAGAGTAAATAGCAATGTGGTCTTGCCATGATCTTGTATTTGCAACTATCTGTCTATACCCAACCACCCATCTATGTATGAGAGATCCAAGTCGGATGTTGATTTAGAAGCCGAGAGCGAACTCATGATCACACTCCAAAAAGCTTACAAATTAGAAAAAAATGAGGTTTGAGAATTTAGTATCATACAGAGTGCAAATAAAAGAAATGAGCTTTGAATCAAATATATGCATTCTGCCTCAGTTTCAATGGACAACACAATGAAAATTGTTCCTAAAGAAACATGCACCTTTGTAGGTGAAGGGTGTTTTATTTCCACGGTTTGGAAGGAGTTTGAGGGGATTCTAGCATTTCAAGTTTTATTTTGTTGTGTCAATGAGGAAACTGAAATCTTAAATACCTTTTATTGTATTAAGTTCAGCTCATAAACTGAGACGGTTCAGATTTTCTTAGGGCAGGATTTACAAGTATGTACTAAAATCTCATTGACTTTTCAGTCAAACATAAATGCCTAATTTCCTTAAACGCTTTTCAGTCCACCAGATTTATTGATAGTTACAAGTAGAAGATGATAAAATTTTCAACTAGAAGTCCTTGCAGAGGATTTTCATGAGTCCCTAAGTGACTTTTAGATCCCAGATCTTAGACCTTGTCCCAGAGAATAAAGCAATGGCAGGTAAACACGCTAAAGACATCTAGGAACTAATCCAAAGGCCCTGTGATCTGTTCTCCCCTCCCATGCCTTCTGTGGTTTCAGACGCCATTAAACGGCTTTTAAAAAGCACCAACAAAGAGATTAGACCTCAGAACTGTGGTTTCTTATGTAAAAATTCTGACAAGACTTAACATGAGCAGAGGCACTACAGCTTCTCTGTACTGGTATACAGAAAACCCTTAAAACTTAAGGCTAGTGTTCTATTTCAGTTGTCAGGATCAAGTATATAATCACTGAAACTCTATGCAAGAAATGAAGATTTGGTTTAATCTTTAGCCTTTTATATATCTAAATATTGTATCAGGTTAGCTTGACTTTCATACCTGGAGATGTCTTTCTTGATAATGTGTATAAGCTGTATTACTCTACACTTACCTATTAATTAAACTGAAGAACTGGTTAATGCTACCAATCGCTTCAAATAAACCAAAACCTTGAAAATAAATAAAACCATATTGCAGGTACGCTACACACTGGTAAGTGGTGTCACACTCCAGGAACCATGGTGAACAGAAAAAAGATGCAAGATGAGAGGGAGAAAAACAGTTTCAAGTACACTTAAAGGAAAAGTAGCATTGCACACAAAAGCCACCTTCAACTCCTGCTTATAAAACCTACTTACTTTCAGTGCTTTGTAATGCTCAAGTTTACTTAAGCTGAATTCTGTTTTAATGTGATTTATCTGCCTCAGGCTGAATTATGAGAATTTTCAGTAAAAAATGTTCAGTCTTTTTTTAGTTACACTTCTGGAATTAAAAACATACTGTAATAGTACTCCAATGCACTCATGCCTCCTTGCTTTCAATGATTTGAAATTTCAGAGAGGAAACTACTATGCTGTCTGGGATGTGCTACGCATCGTGGCCACAAAGTACAGTTTAACTTGGCTAAGGTGAATTCACAGGTGTGGGAAGGCCAATTCTACAGTAGCAGACCAGTATTTGTGGTTGAAATGAGCCCGGGCATAATATGCAACTACTAAGTACATAGCATCTCCTTCGTACCAACACAGCTCAGGCACCATTCCCTCCAGCTTCTCTCCACAACTGAGAGATTTTGGAAGCCTGTGAAACATGCCCCCAACTCCACAAAGTATCCCTATAAGCAAGCTGTATTGTTATTGCTTCTGGCTTTGTACCAGGTTCTACTAGCTAACAGCAAGAGATGAAACCTCTCCAACATGGTTCCAGATAGTTTAGGATGCCAGCAGAAGTATTCCAAAGAGGAATCAATCAACAATAATTAACATGAGGAGCAACTATTACACCACTTCGCCTCTGCTGTGACTTGTGCATTTCATCCCTGGTGTGAATTCTAGAGTACCGATAGTCTAATTATGTCCAATGATGCCTCAGGGGTTAGACTGTCAAACAAGTGACAGTTAGCTCAATTAAACCCTTGTGCCTCTTGACTCAAATAATGTTTCCTGATAGGGGGTTACTGTGGAGACTGAACATGTTCACTTCAAAACCTAGATCGTAACAAATATCAGCAGCTTCTTAGGCGGAGCTCTCAGTGTGCAATGGCACGGTTACTGCCTCTTATGGCAATATCTACTGACAAAGCAGACAGATTTAGGGTACAGTGTTGCCACTACTGACACTAACACTCATTTGCCTGCCAGGCAACATTTCTGCCACCTTGGCACCAGCTTCTCACTGGAAAAAGAAAGTTCTTGCTGGAAAAGAACCTGAAGGTTTTGGGAGCCCAGACATAGTTGTGATTCATCTTCTTCCATTTGCAGAACCTTGAACTCCAGAGCTCACAAACCTTTCCTTCAAAATCTGACATGTCACCAGCTCCTAGGGAGCTGTTCACCTCATGAAGTGTCTGCCTTAGAACGACAAAAGAAGTTGTTCTGTTCCTCTCTACAGGTGTGCTGGAAAAAAAGAAAAACAAAAGCCACTTCTTCCCCTCACAAAAAACTACCCTAGCCCTGCAACAAAAATCAAGTCTGTGGTGGTGATGGCAAGCGGGGATGGCAAGGTGGAGAAAGAAAAGGTTGACTAGCTTTTTACCCAGCATGTTCCACGGTCGTATATAACAGCAGGCTGCTTTCCCTTACCTTCCTTTCATCCACTCCAGAAAACTGACCTTTGCAGTCTTTCCTCAGTGTATTTCAAATCTAGAAAGTGACAAAGAGCCTAGTCCCCAGATAGTGATGAAGCACGGAACTGCCAGGGCTATGCAGAGCTCCTGGTCATTTCACTGTCCTCTGGTCTGGATGGAGAGGAAATGAATTTTTCTCCGTCCAACAGAAGCCACACACTCACAGGGAGGCAACTCAAGCTAGCCTGCTGGCAGACACTGTGTGACTGTGCTTACAAGGCATGTTGCAGGAGACATCTAAATTAAGGCAACTATGAATTTGAGGGTACCAAAAAAGTTACATATGTGTGTATCAAAGACTCAGAAAATAGTGGCACAAGTATGGAAAGCAGGCCACACAGTTCCATCTGGTTCTTCAAGGCAGCAAGTGCTCAGTGCTTCTGAAGAATGTACCAAATTATATATTCCAGCTGTGGTTATGTTTACTTGCTATTATAAAGGAGGAAATTCCCTCCTGACCAAAGATGATGATACTTTCTGCTTTGAAATATCTGAATGAAAATAACTGGATAATTTTTATGCATTACCATGCAACCACAAGCAATTTTCTAATTCTCATAAATTTCTTCAAATCTAAGACTGAAGACAAGAGTTGAGGGAAATTTTAAAACCTGACAAGAAATTACTTACCACAGCATCAGAATGGCAAAGTCAGATCTTTTTTTCTTTAATAACTTTATACTGGAGAGATAATATCCAACTTCTGCATTCTTCTAGAACTGCTGTGCTCACATTTCCCAGGTCTGCTCACCCAGAGGAATGAGGTGGTTCTCATGCCTTCTAAATAAGTCTCTCTGAAACTACCTTCTCCTCCTCCTTGCCCCTCATAAGCCTACTTTTTCTTTCCTCTGCACCTAGTCCACCATGAAACCAAAGACATTCTTACTTTATTTTTAAAAGACTACATGTCTCCCATCTTAGTCAATGCTCTGGACTTTAAACTAAGGAGAATGGAAGTGAAGCCATCAGCTGCTACATCTTAGGCTGTAAACATCAGAGCTTTTAGCTGAGCCTGTAAAGACTTCAATTCCCTGTAGACTAAATACAGAGTTCTACAGCAATTCAAGCTAAAGAATTGCAAACATTATTATTATTTTCTTTAGTGAAGTGACTGAAGCTTTACAAGCACAGCTTTGGCAGCAGCAAATAAATGGACTATCGTTAAGGACTCAACAGTTGCACACTTTGTTTTTACAAAAACGAAGCTATTTGTCACATTAATGCAGAAAAAGGATTGAAATGCAAAAGACTACATAATGTAGGCCTTTGGCAAAATGTTGGCAAATGTGGAAAAAAGACTTGCCAAATTAACGAGACAACGTAGATGGAAGTACTACTGATCTAAATCCAAGCTTAAGAGCTCAGGGATATTCTGATCTAAGTCCATAGTTTGTTATAATTTGCACAAGTTGCTCAGAGAAGCTGTGGA
>NW_010264091.1:0-21050 GCF_000690775.1 Eurypyga helias
CCATTCTACAATTCTATGATTCTATATTGATATGTTAAAAATTAAATTGGCCATTGTGCACATGGATCATGTGCATTAGTTTTTCTACACTTGAAATCAATTTTCTGGCTAATTCCTGCAGAAGCAGCAGTTTCTGTTGTGCACACCTTAAACCAGTGACTGACTACAGCCAACCAAAAAACAATAAACTAGGCATCCTACGTTACAGAGAGTTCACAGTCTGTATGCTCCAGTGAGGAATTTACTCATATTTCTCGGAGTAATGAGGCAGACTGAGGGTATGGCAACAAGGACTAACACCCAACGCCTGGCAGACATGACGCAGTGATGGTGGGTTGCTGAAAAGAGCTGGTGTCAGCGGTACCTCGCGTCCCTCACTCAAGATGCCTTTACTGACGTCCTCTCTGATTTTACAGCAGTGAGTACGATGAAGGCCAGGAATTGTTCCTGCAGCTTCCCTTCTCTCGAGTGAAAAAATATCCTCCTGCATTTAAAATGATCCCAGCCATCCCAAAACCTTCACTTTCCCTGCCAGAACTTGAGTTACAGCTATCTAGCAAGTTGTGCACAGCAGCCAACCTGCTGATTACATTTCGTTTGTTTAGACAGCAGATACTACAATAAAATTTCATGAGAAAATTAACTACCAAGTACCTAAAATACTTTGTATTGTGTTATTTTCTACCTCAAACATTGCCAGCACACAGCTAAAGGAAGGAAAGTATTTACCGACCATTGCTGAAGAAAAAATAAAAAGAAAGGACTTCTAAGGACATCGCAGTGACATTGTACTCTTTTCCTCACCATCTCACAGAACAATCGTGAAACAAATTACAGACATGTGGAGAGGTTACATGCAAATCATTAGAATGAATGTACTTCAGGACCTTAAGCGTAAAGGCCTGGCTCTTCCTTAGCTTAACGAAATTGTTTCATTAGTCATCAGCAAATAAACAGTTCTTGAACTGGAATGGGTCACCCAGAAGGGGAAACACATAGGTACACCAAGCCAGCCTGCTAGATCAGAGGTGTACCACATTCATTTTTCAGCAACTGCCCTGATATATGCAAAATAAAACTTGCAGTAGATGGGTGATCCATACGTGACATACATTATTGAATATGTTTTACCAAAAAGCAAGCATGCGGGCAGCAAGGGGCCTGCTGCCTGGAGATTGTGCGTACATTCTTGAGCATTAACTAGAAATTGTATGAAATCAGACCGATGTCCAGGAGACACTGTCCTTTTTGTGTCTCAGGCCTGCATGTCCCCATTGATTTCAAGTAAGCTTTGCAGGATTCCAGTGCAGACGTCAACCTAAACAGGCCAGTCTATTTCTACCAAGAAAGAAAGCAGCAACAGTTCATCTTTGCTTTCTAAACCCAAGTTGCTTATATCAAAGATGGAGGGTACCTTTTTCCACCTCTCAATAGATGTGTCTTAATTTACAAATAAAGAAAAAACCCCCACACATAATTTTTTTCATAGACTATTACTATTATGCACATAAGACTTCACCCACTCTTTTTCTTTAATCCATCTCACGAGGCACAATGTCAGAGATGCTTTAAGGCAAACAGCTGTGAGTACCTGCATGCTGACAAAGTGAGCAACCTGGCAGGGATTCAGCAATAAATCATGCAACAAACCCCCCAGACAAAAAGTCAGGAACAGGAAACATTCTCCCACCTTTCACAAAACTTTTTGTTTCTCTAGTTACCTTAGGAAAACTGTCCTAACAATTCCCCACCTAGTTCAAGTGACCTTTGGGATCTATCAAATCCTATTTGGCCCCTGCCTTTATGAGAAGAGGGCAGAGAAGTAAATCCTTCCCAGCTGATGCATCTGACACTGGAATTTTCCCTTTCTTCAATTTGTATCACATTCAGATATTTTCTCATGCACTATCCTACTGATACACCCCTCTCCACTTCTTTACGAGGTATAAATTCCTGCCCAGACTGAAGGTGAGCTCACCAATATCCAGTCACCACTACATCAGCAGTATAGAAAACCATGTTCTGCTGTCTTCTTCTACCTGATCTGAAATCTGAATTACCCACCAGACCCACAGACTGCTTTCATCACAGAAAAGATACCCAAGGGTATTAATTTTTGCATCAGATATTGAGTCTACTCTGCTAACATTTCTTTTCTTTATTTCTGACACTGGACACATCATACCTGGACAAGGCTTGGAAGCATGCCTGAGGAACCATACCTCTGACATAAAGCAGAGGCTGTTTTGTTATAGTGGAGAGGGGCTTACAGAGGCGGAAATGATAAAAGATGGCTTCCAGGTCTGTGTACTGGCGTTGATGGAAAGACAGCTGTGAGTCATACAGTATGTCCAGTTGTCCATCCTCACGTCTGGAAGTCCTGTAACAAAGTATCCCAATGACAAGGTGAACACAATCAGCCCATATCTTGGGTTTCTTCAGTTCTGCAGCACAATTAACCTCCAGTGAAACTGCTTTTCTTCTGTCCTCTTACCCTACAGCTTTCACTTCACATGAACTGTCCTAAACAGTATTTGGGACAAACTTAGAGAGAGAACTATCAAAACTCTTGTGACATAACCGAGTTGCATATGTTTTGGTTTTAAGTCCCATGGCAAACATTTGAAAGGACACTCACCTCAGTTTCATCAGTGTCATGCCCCTCACCAGCCTTATTATAGCTACTAAAGTATTATAGAAATATTTCTACTAAAAATACAAACAAATCATACTGCAGCAGTAAAGGAAAGCTTCAATTTAGGTTACAAATAAGAAACAACTTTTCACACAATAAATGATTTCAGTAACTGCAATGAAGTATCTTGCATTTAAAAAAAACCAAACACCAAAATCCACCAACAAACACCCTTTCATTAAAGGAAAGCTTTAACAACATGCTACAGTGCTTTGAAAAATATAAAACTATTCTTTGAGAGTGAAATTTGAGGCAGACATTCACTCTGAATTTGTCACACAAACTCAAAGAAGAAACAGCTTGATGTCCAGCTTCCTCACAGTGACTACTTTTGGTTTAGATCCCACTGAGCATTTTTTGTCATTATTTCGAATTGGCAGATTATAGTGTTATATCCACTAACCAAGTAGCAGTTTAACAAACAAGGCACATGTTGCCATCCTTCCCATCTTAACTTTACATAGATGACCTACGGTGTAACATGATGAGGATGAGATTAGGCTTCAGGTGAAGCAGGCACTGGCACTCATACCCACTAAAACCACACAGAAAGCATCAGCTTTGAACTTGCCCATATAGAAAGAGGAGGTGAGGGGGCAGGTATAAATCAAATTAAAATCACTGAGTTTAAGGAAGGAACCAAAGAAAAACCTCAAACTCTCTTACCTTTCAAAGTGTTTATCCCATAGTTTCTTGATTGCTTTGTCTTTTAATCCCTCAAAGACAAAGAGATGAGTTGCTCCATCCAGTAAGTGAAAACCAGTAACAATATCCAACTGGGAAACTTCCTCAAGTGTGATTCTCAGTTTTAATGCAGCAAGGGCCATTCCGATTAAGTGTACAGGATAGCAGTCCAGCTGGAGGGCTTTAGCATTGATTTCTGTAATCTCTTCCACCAAATCATGTAATAATGATGAATTGTTGTAGTCAAAGATGTAGATTATATAACCATATGGGGAATCTGTGACTTGAGCATCAGCAGTTTCTGCACGCGTTCCCAACGGCACAGCTATTTCCACACTTACTTTCAAGAGCGAGTCTGATTCTAGATAGTATCCCATCGGTAGCAGGGAAGAACTACTCACCGATTCTGGTATTTCCTCACTGAAAGCGGCTGTATGTGGAACCGAACAGTTATGGATGGGAGCACTGATATTCAAGTACTTTTTACCCAACAATAAATCAGTCAGACTGACTTTAGCCACCCCGTGCGGATGCCACGCTTTGTTCTCCCTAAAAGAACGGCAGGTAGTGAATCTGCAAGCAAGGAAGCTCACCTTACCCACTTTTTCATCAGCTTCATCCTCCCCAAACAAACACGGCTTTGTCGCGCTCTTCTCCATGTTCCGATCCCGGTCATGAACTTCAATCTCCAAAGGTGGACCTCTAAGATACCTCTCTAATTCCCCAGGTTTCATTGTCCCTGTTAGAAGTACGTTAACATCCTTAAAGTAGACATGAGTTCCATGGATTTGTCCATGAGTTTGATGAGGTGGGAAGTTGTGAAATTTGTATCTGCAGTAGGTAGGAATACACAATCTCTAAAGAACAAAAAACAGGGAGAAACAGGTATTTTTAGCGTCACACTTTTTCCACTTTATTTTTCACTTTGCAGAACAATCAGCTTTTGTCGTAGATAAGGTTTGGGGGATGTACCTCATGGCAGAGATTATGGTCTTCCAGGGCAGCAGAGAGTTGATTCTACACACCAGGATCCCTGGCCTTGGAGAATGTACCATCCCTTTGTTTGCCTGTCCTCAACTGTGCTGACTTTCCAAGTATGTGAGAAAAACTCACCTTGTTTCTAGATCATTAAAGGAGCCTGCTGGGGACTGCAATGGCTCCTGGACCTTTCTTTTTTCTCCCTATGCATTCATCTGTAGGATTTGAGGCCGAAAATAAATGTCTACAGTTAGAAGTTAGGAAATTCAACAAGCATCCAGAGATACTGTAGGGAATGGGCGGTATGATCTCCATTATGAGCCATTTGTTTACAAATCTGGGGAAGCAAAGAGGGGGATTCATTCCACAACACTTGTTGCGGTTCCCCCATGTAAGTGCCCATCAGTGTGATGACAGCTGGCATGGAGTAGAGGCTATCCTGACAACTCCAAATTTGAAACAGTTGATGATTTCCTACAGTGTCCCACTTGGCAAGGGAAACAAAGTCAAAACTGCTGTGGTCACTCAGCAGATGATTGCATCAGAAACTAGAAAGTGGGTTTGTGTCCATCCTTTATGATGTTGCTGACACTGTTTCCCCTGTTTCTCACCACAAATGCTAAGCCAATTCGCCTAGTCTGTCATAAACCCTGCAGTGCAGACCACCACAGAACTGTGTGAGCCGTTAAAAAGCTCCTGACATAATATTACTAAACCACGCTCACAAAACCAGCAACAAAACATCCTACTAACATTAAGGATGAGGCTGATGCAACTGGGACCAGGTCCTTCACATCCTGTTCCTTTATAATTCCACCTCAGCTGAGGATCAAGAAAACAGCTCCTGAAATCAAAGGTCTTTGACCATAATTTCATTTTCACATCAATCATATATAATACGAAGAAAGGAGTCTTTTTAAAATAGCATTTCTTGAAGCCTAAAAATGCAACCATTTGGCAAGAAAACACATTTTCTAACTCATCTCTCAAAATTTAAAAAGACCAAAAACTATATTTTCACCAGTATAGAAAGGGGAGTTTGTGCACAGCACTTTTTAACATGTGAAATATTTGCTATTTTTTGAAGTGAAATGGTTTTTTTAACACAGGAATAGAAGTTGTTCCAATGAGCAAGTCAACAGGCACTGACTTTTCAGCAAAACAGTGCTGTGACTGAACGAGTTCTTCCCTGGTTTTCTCAAGATCCACTGCTCAGAAATCCAAATGGGATGACTATATAAAAACTATTGCCCTTGGAAAACACCAGCATTCCTGTTTTGCTGCCAGTGCCTACGTATCATAGGCACTAATCTGGCCACATGTTTTTCAGGAAATATGTGAGTTAATTTTGCTATTAATAAGGAAAGTTGTCTTTAAAACCATGCCCATATTTTAAGCAAAGCTATTTGAGGGTAACAAGAAAATTCTTTCAGAAAGAAGCAGCGGTATGTGTTACCTGCAGCACTTCTATTGGTACAGGTGTGTTTGGGAGGCAGGTAGCTGAATTAATCCTTATGATCAGTGGATTCAATTCATGTCTTTGTCTTTCAGACAGAAGCAGCGTTTCTACAGTGAAAGTCACGTAAGCATCTAAAACTTTAGGGCTGCTTTCTGCCAGACGACCGGTCACTGATTTTTCTCCTTTTTAAACACACAAGATTAAATACTGTAATAGAAGCAGTCCCATCAAAGCACACATATTTGATGCAACTAATTACAAGCCTTTACTGAACTTGTATTAAAATAGAACAAAAGTATTGTTTTAACTGCTTCAAATATTATTTATCTTTTACAGTAGGAAGAAAATAGTCCCCAAAGCAGTGTCAGAACCCCCCCTTGGGCTTGAAAGCTCAGAGAAGTCTATCTGTTTTTGAAGCTGCAAATATACAGTTTGCATAAACACAAAATTAAAGCAATTCAGAGATTTTCCATCATAATTAAACTCTTTGTTAAAGGTAAGCAAACACCTTTAAACAAAGTGGCTTCTCTGCAAGCAGCTTTGCCACATCCATACACCCAGCACCTGAGCTCCATGCTGCATGACACACTGCTGTTCCTGTCTGCGTGCACGGAACAAAGGGCAGATTTAACTCACTACACACAAAAATAGGACAACATATATTAATAGTGAATGCTAATCTAGTTACAGCCAGAAAAGCACAGAAATAACCCACCCCACCCTGACCAATATCCCACTTCCACCACATTCCGAAGGGATCTTTCAAGACAGCTTCCACCAGGCAGCCCCAGAGGGTGTTTCAGTGGAGGAGACATGGAGCACACCCAGCATGTCGCTGGTGCCCTGCCCCTTCCTAACACGGTAATACCTGAGAGGAGAGGCATGACATCTAACTGCAGCGAAGCCATGCCGTATTTCTTTGCCACTGTAGCATCAGTGTTTCTTTTGGGACCAGAACCTCCTCTACCTGTTGATGGAAGGCAGGGTTGGACTGAGTAGGAAGGAGGAAACATTTTGTTGCAATCGATGAAAGAAATAATTTAAAATTTACTGCAGTAGGTGGCATAATCCAGTACTGTCCTTAGAATACGTCAATCATACACCAACTTAGGCTAGTATTTCAATATGCTCAAAATTCCATTGCACTCTCCACTATACTCTATAGAGAAACCTCACTTTACAAGAAAGTTAAATTTGCAACAGCAAGCATTAGAACTTCATGGAATTACCAAAATGAAATGTATCTGTGCCACCTTACCATTCTTCCCTTGCTTATATGCATTGTGACACATACATGCTACTCTGCGTTCCATTGTTTCCAGAAATCTGCATTTTAAAGCCTCACATCTACAAAACACGAATACTGTCATTCCTTTACCACACCAGGATGCCATGAAGATAAACTCCTTAATATTTGCCATTTTCTTAGATTCTGAGTAATTACTCCCAAAATTCCTTTTGCCCAGACCCAGTCTTTACCCAACCAATAAAAGCACAGTCAGCCCCAGCCTTGAGTGTAAATTCGAGTTAAAGATGCTTTGTCCGACCAGTGAATTAAGCGAGTACACAATTTCAGCACAAGTGGTTTAAGTTTGACAAAAATTGTAGCAAGCAAACACAGAAATTTAAAAGAACTGTAGAAATATTACTGCTGCTGGTCCTGGTTTATTCTTATTCCTGTAATAAAAGGAATGGCAGAATGCTGTAAGGACAAATTTAACACTCAAATGGAAGGAGAGGCCTGCAACGTACTACTGAAGTTTTGTCTTTTAATAACAACAGCGATGTGAGAAGAAGCATTAGCAGTACCAGAAGGACACTGGCGAACAAACAGTCCACCCTGAACTTAAGCAAAATGATAACCCACATAGAGAACTCCCCACAAAGTGCGTATTTTTGAAAGAATTAGCATACGGAAGCTGGAGAGAAACTGCGTAGAACTGCTCACATAAGCCACAGGTCTCCAGAGACATGGGAAGGAAAGACCAAACCAGAGCCACTAAGTAAACAAGGCAGATGTGGTTCAAACCTACCACCTGCATGCACACAGGAGGGCTCCAAAATTCTGCCTGTGTCTCTGCATGCCCTGTTTTGCATTAGTGTTCCTGCTCTTCGAAAGGTCTGTCCATGACAGCAGGAGCACCAGGCTGTCACAGTGGGCAGCAACAGAAGGCAGCCGTCAGGTAAAGATTTGGTTGACACTTGGTGCATTCATTTATTTTGACAGAATGATAGAACAAGCACTGGAAATAAAAATGGACTGTAAACCACAGATCAAAACCTGGCCTCTAGTGGAAAACATCATACAAGTCATACAAAACAGCTTGATAATTCCACAGTTGGGATAGTTCTTGTAGCTCCAACATCACTCCTTAACTGTTTTACAAATTTCAGCTCTGTTTACCCAAGTCCTTTGCAAATATCCATCACTTCACCCCTGGAACACTCCAATGGTAGAAAAGGACCATCGTCATCCCTGCGTCACACTATTAGCTAAAGAACTGGAAAAGAAAGGGTTATTAGGTGCTGAAGAAAAACAGAATGCTCATGGCAGAGCCAGGACTAAAGCACAGGTCCCATAAACCTTACTTCTTTGTTTTGACCTTAAATTCTTTAAAATAATAATAATAATTTTTAAAAAAAAGATAACTTAGAATTCTGTATATACCTTTTCAAATCTAGGCCACAATTCCATCCAGAACTTACCATTTGTGGTGGCTGCTTTGGCTGCTTCACATGTCAGAATTCCCACATTATCATTTGTTTTCTCAGTTTCTTTTGAAGTTGAGTTAACTGGGGGACCAGCAACTGCTTTCTCCTTCAGAATTTGGGCCTTATCCAGAAATTTGGTTTTTGCAAATATCACACTTCTGAAAACATTAAAAAGATTTGAAGTTATTTAAGAAATATAGAAAATGTAAAAAAAACCTATAATCCTGCCATGCTAATGATTCTATCCAATTATTACTTTTGTTAAATTTAAAGTCTAAAAGGCCTCAACTGCCAGAATATAAAGGAGATCAAAAAAGGTTATCAACAGGATCTATGGTCCTTCTCCTCTGAGCAAGAGACCAAGTACGTACCTGAAGAGATGCATAAAGCAGAACATCTTGTAGTACATACTACAGTGCCTTACAGATTTTTTGTGTACATCTCCTTTGCTTTTTGAAGAAAGAGAAACACATCTGTTCTATTAGTGTTCACATGTGGTGAACACTGCAACACAATTACAGAGAGACCAGACATCTAGAATAAATCACAGTTTTGCTCTCATGTAGGAGCAGCTGCTTTCTGAGGAGGAAATTGTAGCTAGGGATGCTGCCACTTTGTTTCAGCATTAACAAGCTTCTCAGACTTCATAATTTTAGCCACTGCAGTAAATGGTTCTTCACAAGACATTACACATTTTATTCCCTAATGCACTCACATCCCTTATTAATTTGACGGATTATTGCTGCTGAAAAAGTGAATATTAATCTGAACAATAGAAAAGGCTGCTTAACAGAGACAAATGTCACTGCATTTTAAACCTCCTGAATATATGATTTTTGTGTCCCTTGTCTTCAGATCCTTGTAATATACTGCATTGTGTGTGTCTGTGCATATATATATATTTACACACAGCAGTACAAGACATACCACAGTAAAATCATTTTAGCCCAAAAGATTCCTCACAATGGGGTAACAGAATTGGTGGTAGAATTTTAGATGCAATTCAAGGAAATACAATATCTGTCCAGGAAATTTTTACAGCAGAGGTCACAAAAACTGGTTACTGTTTTACTTAGCTTTACAGGCATGATTTATAATAATAGCAGTTTGAAAATTAAGGCATTTGATGATATTTTGGGAAGTGCAATCTTTAATAATGAAATAGCTATGGTTCAGTTGTGTAGACAGATGCATGCATTCTACTCTTTTACACACATATTATGACATCATTTCTTTTTTTAAGACTTTAACCTAGCAAACATTTTGTTGCTAGTAACATAGACTACAGGAACTCCACATCATCTGGTCGCCTCTGAGTGTGACTAGTATTGCATGCTTGGGACACGAAGTACAACTCCCCCTGACTATTGCCCCCATAGCTTCTCACTACGATTACTTTAAGGATTTCTGATGCTGAGTACTGTCTCCAGATTATCATATTCAGTGTTAATCTGACAGCTTTTTCTCTCAGATTTATTAATATGTGCAACATCTCCCCTTTATCCTTGGTATTAAATCTTCCAGACTTCCTTTCTTCCTCCTCCTCCCAGGAATTTTAATCTCAGAAGTCAAAATTCTTCACCTGCTACACCAACATTAGTTTAGTTCAGACCGGCATCCATGCAGTGAGCAATGAACCAAGACCGTAGCGGTGAAGCTTGAAGCAATGTATGTTTACAGCACTAAAAATGATAATTCATTACACAGATTAAACCAAGCATTTCACAAACACCTCTACCTATCCTCAAAGGTGTTTCAAAAAGGTCTGTAGTAATAGCTGGGAGGGGGGAGAAAGAAGGTTGGTTGTGTGGCTTTTCAGTACTAAAAGT
Source organism: Eurypyga helias (assembly GCF_000690775.1). Taxonomy (NCBI): domain Eukaryota; kingdom Metazoa; phylum Chordata; class Aves; order Eurypygiformes; family Eurypygidae; genus Eurypyga; species Eurypyga helias. Next base: position 10,358 of record NW_010264091.1, read on the forward strand.
GATTAAAAACACAGCTTTCTGAGATCTTTGTATTCCTATAAAAACATACAGTCAAAATTATTAATATATGGGCAACTAAGTAGTGAATGTCAGACTGTCAAAAGAATTGCTTGGGAAAAAACATCTAAATAAAAGATGTTTACATGCCGTTTTGTGAGTAAACTGTCATTCTAAGACAAAACCCAACCCGCTCAGGTGAAAAACAAGAAGGCTGTTTCATTTGCCTCAATAAAAGAAGAAAAATCACTGCAAACATTCAGAGGCCCTGGGGACCATCATTATATATAGCAATGTCCAGGTGCTGGGGATAAATGAAGGAAGTCTGAGTTCACAGAGGTAACATGGAATTTATTGGTGGATGGCTGGAAACCTCCCCACTGCGGACTGAAAAGGCGTAGAGGATATCAGACAGTATGTGGGCATTTACAGCAGTATTAAAAATTTTTCTGGAACCAATTTGAGAGAAGAAATGTGCCACACAATTCTTGTGACTCTCATACTTCCTGGATGTAGACTTTTGACGTACCATGAGGGAATTTAGTGATAGGACAAGAGGAAATGGCCTCAAGTTGCATTGAGTGGGGCTTAGATTGGATATTGGGGAAAATTTGTCCAGGAAGGGGCTGTCAGGCATTGGAACGGGCTGCCCAGGCCAGCTGGTGGAGTCACCATCCGTGGGGGGGTTTAAAGGGCATGTGGACAAGGTGCTTAGGGACATGGTTTAGTGGTGATATTGACAGTGTTATGTTAGTGGTTGGACTTGATGATCTTAAAGGTCTTTTCCAACCTAAACAATTCTATGCTTCTAGGAAAAAGAAAGCTGATTCTTTAGAAAAAAAGAAGATTCTAATATAACTTCCTGAATCTCAGATTTACATTCAGAGTAAACATGTAGGCTGATTGTCAGGTAACTCACTAGTCCTCCACAAGGAATGATCATTATGATAATAATAGTTCTTTGACTACGAAGCTTGAAAAAAGTCACCATAGTCTCAATACAGGTGGAGTGAGAGTGGTCAGATGCATGAAAGAGAAACAGGGACGTACGTACAGATATAACGTTAACTCATTTTATCCTGTTTGAAATTCACTTCGAAGAGGTAAATTTTTCCAGAAGAACTAATATCCTGATAAATATTCCAACATAGCTCTTGTGTCATTAGACTATAGTACCTCTAAATACATTTCCAGTAATGATCTGGGGGTTTTTTAGAAAACTATTACAATATTTCTGCCTAAAAAGGATTTCTATTCCAGTTAATCTGTACTGGAAGTTATGTTTGCATGAAGACTAAACACATGCTCCTAATTTTGCAAATACTAGTCTCACTTGTTCATGTTCCACCAGAATTTTGTTCCTGGTATGACAGACAGTATAAATGCATTCAAGGGAACAGCGACTGCGTAAAGAACTACACTTTCAGACTTCAGCTGAACAAATATCTCTCAAATATCCTTATACTTCAGCAATAAAGACGGTTACAAAATGCAGAGCAAGTCCAAAGGAAAGTTCTGGAGTTCCCCATTAAATCTTACACAACATGGACACCCAGCTTTGAGCAGAAAGGACGTGCTCCTGGGACACAGAGTAGCAACAATTCATTCTGAGTTACAGGGCAATATATCCCCAGTACTGTTTTTGGTGTAAAAGCTCTACTTAATTTCAACAACACCAAGTCACATTTGTGTTGAGTATCTCCTCCCACAAGCCAATACCAAATAAAATTCCATTTCAAAGGTTGTTTTTTCCATTTCTATTATCACAGACATGTAAGATACAAACACACCAGCCCAACTTCTTCGACCAGTTACAAAGCTTCAGAGGGCCCCTGTTCTGTTTTATCATGCAATCACATGGGATTTACTTTCACATTAAAAAGTGCAATGCAGAGGAAATATAGCCTGATTAGCAAAGGTTGTACCACGGTGGACGTGAACAGGAGGCGTCTGTTTAGTCTACAAACCAGGCACTGAGAACAGGCAGCAAACCAAGAATTATGCAAGATGATATAACAAAACATTGATTAAAAAAGCCCAAGATTCTCTCAAATCTTACCGTGCAGCACTTAAAGAAGCATCCAGCCTGTAACTGCTCAAAAGAATACAGGCTAGGAACTGAAAGCAAGGCTCCTGGATTTTCTCAGCTTTGGGATGGGATTTGTTACCCTGTGCTAACACCAATTAATGTTTTAGAAACAAAATGGGAACCTTGAGAAATAATTAACAAGTTATATGTTACTAGATTACATTCTGGATGACGTATGTGAGATAGGCCCCATTCATGTTTCATTGGTATTTCACGTGCAAAGTCTTCCATTATGAATAATACCTAAGAAAATATTTTTTTTAAAATGTTATTGTTTCTCAATTCTTGAACCCTCTAACCTTTTCTACAGTTCTGGAGTTACATGCTGATTGATAGAAATATACCACTGAAAACGATTAAAACAAATGACTTATGAAACCAAAAGAGTGAATAACTGTTGCTAAAACATAAGGAAGTATGCTGCTACAGCAGTACACACTCAGCATCACCCTAATTGCTTCAGAAAATTACCTCAGGGCAATTTGACCCAATACAAAGTCACAGTCGTAGAGCTGATCGCTTGCGCTCTCAAGCCAGCAGTGCCTGCTCTGACAGCAACTGTCATCGTTCTCGCTACCTTCAACCTTGCAAAAAGAATGAGTACCCTGAGCACCACCTCTCCTCACTTCTGCCCCTTCCTAACCCTGATCAACTACCAGCAGAATACCTCTACGTTCCACCTCCGTCTAGTCTTAATGACGTTATCTTATCCCTCAGATCTGAAGTCACAGATACAAGTGAACAGAAGAAAAAGAAGCACAAACAAGCAAGCTGAGCAAAGTTTGTTATTTTATGTATTTTTCTCATAAACAGCTTCTTCACCCCAAATACACTGTAACAAGCTTGATGTATCAAAGGGGATCTTAGTGCTTTTGTTCCTCTCCTACCATCAGTAGGCATGGGTGCAAAAAGCAGTAGTTAACCACTTCAGAAACCACTGTGTAATTATGAAAAATTTTAAAACCCCATAGATACTTTAAAAAGATTATCTTCAACTACATTTTTAACACATGAACATTTCTCAGTGCAAGTGCAACGTTCTTACCTCACTGTACATAAGTGACCCGTCTTTGATGGATGTGGCAAACCAGAGTCAGGTGTTGCTAGACCGTCCAGATCAGTTTCTTCTGCTGAATTAAAACAGGTTTTAAATTTAAGCATTTCTGTGTTCTGGTAACTCCCATGAGACTAACAAAATCCATCTGCAAAGCTCTAGGAAAACATGGTGAGAAGTCTTAGGCAAGCTGTATTTGTAACTCAACCCCTCGATCCACTTAATTCTTGTCTCCGTGTCAAGGATGAGTTTAAATACACTTAAAATATATAAAATAAAATATTTTTGAGGGACTTTGAGAGATCATGTGGAGAAACTAATATATTCTGAAGTCATACTTTATTTTCTAGAACAGTAAGTTCCGTGGTAACTATCACACTCCAATTTAAAACAAAACTAGGAATTAACAAGTAATTAAAATGAGGTGAAAATACCAAATAATACTTTGTTAGTGCTGAATGTCCTATCTGTACTTAAGTAGGTACTGATGTCAATAACATACCTTAATGTGTGAAAGACTGCATACATAAGAAGCAATACACTACTTTTACTTATTTAAAAAAACTGTTCCAGTCGCTATTTTAGTGAATACGCACCAGAAAAGGTAATGTTAGTAGTGTCCAGATCCCTTACACAATGTGTAGAAATGTCCAGATATTTAGTCACTGTTTTAAATACGACATAAGTATGGTATACTACACCTAACTGTCTTCAAATGTCATCTAATTACAGAAAAACACTCTACAGTCAGATTTCAGTGTTAATTACTCAACACTTAGCCTCACAATGTATCAGCCTTAATTACAGCGAGACGTGCGTCTTAATTACAGTGAGATTAGAGCAAATCAACATGGTATGAATGGCAAGGAGAAATTCACTTCAAGAGCCAAATATGTGCCGCGCAGTAAGAACCGGATTTGCCATTATCTGGAAGTAAGCAAAGATGAAGCAATGCAATGTTAGGTTTTACCTGGCTATAAGCAGGATACTGAGAAACCGTAACAACTTCCCTGTTCTACAGAGCACGAGTAGTGGTACACGCAGTAGTGCACGTAGTTTTTCACAGCCAATGGAAAGAGACCTTCAGGACATCCCTTTCTTCCTTAACACCGAATGGGTTAGCATGTAGGCAAAATGCTGGCATTTTTCCCACTCATCTGAACTGGAAGCTGTGTTCCAGTCCTTTACCCCCTTGAACACACTTCGTACCTTTGCAGACTTTGATATTTGGTCCATGAATCCTCTCCGGGCCCATCACTAGATGGCACTACCACCAAAATACAGCTGCATTCTGCCAGCCTAATTACCCCAGGAATTCACCTACTCCTGCTTCCATGGCGCATGTCACTCACCAGCAGAAAAAATGAAAATTAAAAAGGTAAGGGACAGAAGCTGGTGACACAGTGCTCCCCACAGAATGTGAGCAGCCCTGCCTCAGATGCTAGCTCTAACAAAATCACAGACATAGCACAGAGTGAGGACCTAGCTGTCAGTTTTATTTTCACCACAAAAATCTAAAATTAAGGAAAAAACAAACCAGCAAACATTTTGTGTGCATTCTCACAAGATTACCGAAGTCAAAACAAGAGTTTCATAAGAACTGCTCTCCAGTGTTTTTTGTACATTTTTTGCCCATAAAAATATCCTATGAAAACAACTATTAAATTGCAAGGCCAACTGCCTAAAAGCAGAAATTTCCAAAATAAAAGTTCTGTGCTGCTTGAATTCAGCCCTTTGGGACGTAGGTGTATCCCAGACCTCAGGGGATGATTAAACACATTTTGCCATGGTCCTCTGCCCCAGGCAGCACACGACTGTTCACTGCGTTGCTCAGTGAAAGAATATTTCAAAACTCAGCTTTTTTATTACTGCACAATGCAGGTCTTGGGTCATTTCTTACAGAGTATGCATGCAGGAACCCTGGTGTAGGAAAAGAGCTCTGCAACACTCACTGCTAAAGTACCGTTCTGCTTTCCCAAATTTAACACTTTCCGTGACACGGCGAATATTCTCTGCATTGTGGAGACTGAAAATTGAAGTACAAAAAATGAGGCAAATGGTTTCATTAACCCTGGTGCCCAGCTAGAAAGCCAAAGATCTAGTATTTCCTGAATTCTCAGCATTAAATATGTATTTTCATTTCAATGAATGAAGTGGCCATTCATTCACTGTTGCCCTCAGTTGCTGGCGCGAGCTCTCGGCCCCCACGACCTCCTCCAGGTCACTTGCAGCTCACTGCGCGGCTGCTCAGCTCAGCAGTGCCCAGGTGCTGAGAAATCCCAGCCCTCCAGCGAGCATGGAGAGGGCTCCAGAAGGGACGAGGGAAGCCAGCAGCCGGCTCTAAGGGACTGCGGCTCCAAACACACTGTCGCTAGATGGAGAACTTCACCAAAGGCCAGATTGTGTTGCCACTAGGCAAGGCCAGATTACAAAACTGCACACAATCGGGATCCCGCCAATGCCAGGGCTGAACTTTCAGACTTCTCCATGAACTAGCAATTCAAAGGAGATGTGACGTTCTGCTGCTGGATTCCAGATATTTGCCAACAGCCGAGAAACAACAAGAATCTGAGAAGTCACGTTTTAGGCATGGCTCTAGAAGTTCATGTTTACAAACTTAAAACCATGAAGCAGCAGCAAACCCCAAGGCTTTTTTCTAGCGTTGCTTAAAAACCTTCTGTGAGCCACCTAAATCTCATTTCTGTCCCAGTCTATTCCAAAGCTATTAAAAACTTGTTCTAACTCTAGTACCTTCAGCCTTCCTACAACACCCTGTTCTGTCAGTAGATTCCTCAGCCCAGTTCCTGCTCGCCCATTACTCAAGGCACTCCCCTCCCTTTCCAACCATGAATTCCACCACAGCAATTCCAGCTTTCATATTGCCACACCTTCAGCAGGAAGGGCAGAAGACTCCTCGGGTGCCTTGTATTCCTCTGCTGCTTTGAGTTTTGTACAGCTGGGTGCTGGCTGACTCTCTTCAAAGTATTTCCTTTGCAATAGCACTGCGTGTTTTACCCCATCTATCAGGGGAAAACCAAAAAAAATTAAATTAATACCTTGGTTTAGACTTCATTGCTTAGTCTGGGCTGAGCCACACAAGTCTGAACACTGATGTTCCCATGGCACCTCTCCCACTTTTCCTGCTATCTATATGAAGCCACTATTAGGCTTCATCTCAGTAATGGCTACTCAGGTGCTTGACCTACCTTAAAGTTAAAAAACAAATGCTGTCAGAAACTTCCACCAATTCAAAGCCTGTTAGACCCCACCTGGAGTGCTGCGTCCAGCTGTGGAGCCCTCAACATCAGAAGGATATAGACCCACTGGAGCGAGTCCAGAGGAGGCCATGAAGATGCTCCGAGGGCTGGAGCCCCTCTGCTATGGGGACAGGCTGAGAGAGTTGGGCTTGTTCAGCCTGGAGCAGGGAAGGCTCCGGGGAGACCTTATAGCACCTTCCAGTACCTGAAGGGGCTACAAGGAAGCTGGGGGGGGCTTTTTACAAGGGCCTGTAGTGACAGGACAAGGGGTAACGGGTTTAAATTGAAAGTGGGAAGGTTTAGATCAGATATCAGGAAGAAGTTCTTCCCAGAGAGGGTGGGGAGGCAGTGGGACAGGTTGCCCAGAGAAGCTGTGGATGCCCCATCCCTGGAAGTGTTCAAGGCCAGGCTGGATGAGGCTTGGAGCAACCTGGTCTAGTGGAAGGTGTCCCTGCCCATGGCAGGGGGGTTGGAACTGGATGGTCTTTAAGGTCTCTTCCAACCCAAACAGTGATTCTATGATTCTGTTTGCTAACAAATCCCATCATATCTGAGCAAAGATTTGATTTATCACTATCAGTTCAATCAAAAGAAACCCAACACTGTATTAACTAGCATTTGAAATCTTAGAAGCTCATTAAATCTCTATCCATTATTACACACAGGAAAGAGAGAGCAATTATAGTATTTTACTAACATATTATGCATATTTTAATAGTAAAATTAACTTTAACAGTAGTTTCAGGCCATCAGAACAAAGCATACCTTATTTCCTATAGGTTTCATCTCATGCTTATTTCTCTGGCATTTATTACAGACTGAGATCTCATTTCGTACATGTCTACAATAGGCCTAACAAAGTCTCTCTCCTCTAATTAAATTAACTCAACTAGTAAATATTAACTACAAATTAACAAATAGCTGTCTTTGAAACCCCTGACCTTCAAGCTAGTGTAGCCCAAATTTAGGCAGAGATTTGTATTATAGGGTTGTGGGAGACAACAAAGGGGAGAAAATGAAACAGAAAGATGCAGAGCATAAAAATGTGGCTGTACAATTCTTGCTTCTTCTCAGGACAAGAAGAAAAATCCATCTTTGAAAAACGGATACATTCATTACTACCATTACTACCCAACAGCCTTAAATAACTCGTTACATTTCAAGGGTTCAGATTGTAGGCCTAATTATGCTTTCCTAGCAACTGACTCATGTATTATTGAAAAACAATTATTTTAGTGGGAATAACATATGAATGTCAAATCATCTCAACAATAACTTACCAATAGGTGTAGTCACAATTTCAAGATACGTTTTACAATATGCCTGATTGCATTAGACTTACCAACAGCCTCTGCATCGCCTTTCAGTGAAGAAACAGTGTTTGGTTTACTAAGCTTCGCTTTTGAGGAAACTTTGTCCTTGGTATCCCAGATTTTTAAAATTATTTTGTGATCTCTTAGTTTTATCAGATATTCATTAGCGACATCAATATCAACACTATGGTTCCACGATATCCACATCTTGTCATCTTCAAGCCACGGTGTAATAGCCTATTAAAACAAAAGGTGTCCATCTTTACAGGAGCTGACCAGCACAGAATAACTTGTATTCGCATGCTGACCGCTACCACCACTGCTCTCAAACTGTACATTTCCTACTTCTCCAGCCTGCGCTTGGCCCTACGTGACCTCCCCCTTGCTGTGTCAGAGCAGCATATTTTGTAGGATTCAGACAAAGTAGTCTTATCAAGCCAAGGTCTGATACAAACACCTGAGGTAAGAACACACAGCAATTAAGCTGTTGCTCAGCATGAGGTCATGGAGTGAAGACTTAGCAGAAGACTATAAAAGCAAATGTATACACTTTAAAATGCTCAATTGGTATTTACAAAATCAAAATTCCACATGTATATGCTGGTAAACTGTAAGAGCAAAGCACTCATCAGAGTTGCCAGTGTAACACATTTCAACCAGGAACTTTGTAAGTGCGTAAATGTAACGCTCAGAAGTGCACAGCACTCAAAGGGAGCCATTGGAAATAGTGTCGAGCAAAGACAGCATCTGAGAGCACACAGGTTGCTTTAGAACCAATGGTCTCTCTCTTTCAAAAAGAAAAAAAATTAGCCTCAACTTTTTAGATATGATTTCTTAACCAAGGTGTATTTAAAACAATATATCCAATTTTTAGATTTCTGAATTTGAATGTGCAGGATTCAGTTAGACGTGTGTCTAAATAAAACAAAATTTGCAAAAGTCTTTAAGTACCTTAAAAATATTTTTCTCCTCAACAAAGATCAGAGGCATAATTTCATTTTTTATTTAATTGCTAATAAAATCGACAGTTCCCTTCCAATTACTGTATTATTATCTTGGTACTTGAAAGATAAAAGATATAATCCCAAGTAAACTGATAATCTAGAGGAAAACAAGAGTAAAATACTTTGAAATCCACCAGCCTCTTACGACAAATGTAAGAGCTTACTGCTAACATGGCCTAGCAGAGTCAAGTTCTATCCTTGACAGCTGTTCTCTGCCTGTGTGCACAGATAAGGCCTAAGCAGCTGCTAAAGCAATATGCAACTACATCACCCCATATCTGAAAACATTCTCCCCCTTTCTGTATATGACATTTGGATTACTTAGTTTTATTGTATCTTTTACCTTAGAATCAGATTCTGTAAATAGCTTTGCGACCACCCCAAACAACACCAAATCCAGTTTTCTAGGTACAAGGTCATCTGGTAGAAGGAAGTACTCAATGTGATAGCAACGTTGCATTATTGAAATAGTTCCCAATTCATCAACTTGAATTCTCTCTCCTCGCCTATCAGGGGGACTGGATTTCTTCCACTTTTGTCCTAGAGAGATTAGTATTATTTGGAAGCATTAAATGTTATCAAAGATGATACTTTCGGGGGAATTGATGCTCTCTGCAATGACCAAATGGGAACAGGCGTTTTGGTGTGACAACAGAAAAACGATTGATTGAACATAGATGACTGCTGAACATGCAACTCTCATCCCAGTGCCCTGCCCTGCAGTTCTACTGCTGTAATGGTCCATAAAGTTCCAGGAACTCCTCCCTTCATCCCCTCTTCCTGCAGCATGGTGTCCAGTGATTGCAATTCCCATGGCACGTCTAACCCGTTACCCAGATAACTTCCACAAAGTGGAGTTCCACTGCTCAGGAGAAGGCTGAATGTACCTGCTCCTCCTACACCCAAACACCCCCACACCACAGGAGAATCATACCTCATCTGTTGAACAGCTGCTACCTTCTCCTACAATGACAATACCGCCTTAAAACTACCCCAAATCATAATTAGCCAAGTTGAGTATATACACCACAAAACTACGACTGATTAATAAGCATCAGCTAAGATCATCAGCCTGAATAACTGTGACTACTGGGGATTCAGCACTCAGGAAAGGATTTCAGTCACTGGCGACAATCACGCAATGATACGAGGCTTCCATGTCCCACTGCCATTTTCTTGAGCAATCTACTCAGGAAAAATCAAATCAACTAACATCTTTTCTAACATTATCTCCTTAAACCATCCAGGGCTCTGACACACACACTTAAGGAGTAATAAAAGGCGGGTTCTTTAGGAAAACCTCTGCCAGGTACTTACCTGTAGGCAGGGCAGGGACAGCCAGTGAGACTGTGAACGTGCAGGCCACAGTATGGGAGCCATCCAGTGCCACACAGCCTTTTTCAGACGGGAGGAGCCTGCTGCTTTCACCCTCTGGAGTCGGGTGTCTAGCATGCCCAAGTACCTCTAGGTTTTCAGTTTCAGAAGTGCTTTCAGAGTGGGTTTTGTTCAAGCCTGTCATGTCTTCTTTACTGTCTTCCTCCACTTCCTTTTCTTCCAGTGCCTTTGAATTCCCTTGCTTTTGCTTTGCCATCTTGGTGCAGTCAGAGAACGGACTCAAAGGCTACTGAACAAGACAAACAACTTTATTTCCGTGCTGAAATAAAAATCCCTGCTAGACCCAAAGCAGAAGCAAGGAAGGATAGCATGAGGAGGTCCAAATATTCCCATTTCAAAAACGCTTTTTAAGTACATAACACGTTTACCCAACGGATTAATTTTGGGGCGCAGGGGCAGCCCACACCAAAGCCCCTGAGGGTCAGGCCAGGGTAACTGCCCAGCTACCAGCAACACAACGCTAAACAAGTGAAAAGGGGGTGTCACCTGAGGCTGTGAACGGGTGCGGAGGAAGGCTGAGTTCCGAAAGCAGTTGGTTTTCAGGTGGCTGGGGCTGCCTCTGCAGCCCAGCGAGCGCTGACGGG
>NW_010264092.1:0-874 GCF_000690775.1 Eurypyga helias
GGCTCAGTAAAAGCCCCATGGAAGCACTGACAACGAATATTCCTAAATAAAACCAAACGCGCTCATCTTAGGAAGAACTTGAACAAAAATACGGCGATGGAAGCAAAATCACAACACACCACCTCTGTTTCTGATCTTAAAAACATTCCTGTATTGGTTAATCTGTATTATTTATTTATTCGTTTTAATTTAGGTCCCTTCTGAAGTGACAATCTGCAGTTTGGAAACAGAAAGGTGGTGGTGGCGGGTTTCAAGAAAATCTTGAAACACAGTATTTTGCCATTTCTAAAAGTGCAACGTTTCTGCTGGAAGACCCCCAAGCGAGCCAGCCGGCGTTAACAGACATCCCCCCTTTCCCTGGAACACGATCCCACTTCACGCAATTCCTGTCCCTCAAGAAAACCATCCCAGACCTTTGCTTTGGGGTTCCCCACAAGCGCAGCATCACCGAAACCTAGAAATTGCGACACGTGGCCAAAGCCACCCCCAGGGTCAGCGCATCCCACGTCCCTTCCTTTCCCGTCGGCGCCACCACCCCCTCTTTCTCCCTTCGTTTTGAGGTGACAGGCTGAAAGGGGCCGTGATTGACGGGCGCTTCCCGGCTGCTGTCTGTCTGCGTGCGCCGCATACAAACACGGAGCCTCCCCGGGGTGGGACGGCGGGTCAGGGACGCCGATATTAAATACTGATGGACAAATCTCAAACGCCGCGCCGAGGCTTGGTTCAGGCGGCGGGCAAGGCAAGGCTCCACAAGCTGGGGGATGCTTTTCTCCCCACCTGGCCCAGGGATATGATGAGAGCGGCAGAGGCAGCCCCCAAGTGACCCCGCGGGCTCCTGGGTGGTGTGGGGGCTGGTGGGGGCAGCCCCCTCGAT
>NW_010264092.1:1012-2217 GCF_000690775.1 Eurypyga helias
AGCAGACCCCGACTGACCCACTGGAGGCATAGAGAGCTCAAGCCCAGCCACTCTCACAGCCATCCCCAGCTGATGGCTTTCTGGAGAGCAAAGCCATGACTCCTGGCACCGTGACCTTGGCATGGGGACAAGCTGATGGCCATGCCCGGTGGGAGAGGGGCAGGAGGAGGCTGGTGGCAGGCTGCAGGGTGCTATGGGGATTGAGGACACCGGATTGAGTTGTGTTGGCATTGGGTCCTCTTCTCACTCACTGTCACTTGACGGAAGAAGGGACGGCAGCACCAAGTCCTCAACGGGCTGGCAGTGGAAAAATGCCAGTCGCTGTCAAACCTGCTGCTTGGGAACGTGTAGCTATCCTAGGCTCACGTCACCCTGTTCCCCCCTCCGGCCTCTGTGGGGTGAAAGGATGATGCAGAGGGCATGGATCGTGGCCAAGCATAAAGGGGGACAGATGCAGCCCCTGCGTGTGATGCCTGTGAGGGCATCCCCTGTCTGCAGCCATGGGGAGACCACATGGACCCTCACCCTGGCAGGAGGGATGCCGAGGCCATGGGAGCAACTAGGAAAGGGCTAAGTCCACCTCAGTGGGGCGGAGAGCAGGGTGGCATGTCCTGGGGATGGGGAGAGCATTTTGGAGGGCAACCCAGCACCAGCGATCTTTGGGATCACCCACCCCGGGTCTCCAGGCTCCCAGGCTGATGGTGGAAAGCACCCACAGCTGCCCTTGCCTTTCCTCCCTGCACACCCCAAGCCCTTGGAGAACTCTCCAGTGGGACGGAGAAGGGATGTTTTCCCCGGGGCTGTTCTCCTGACCCTTTCCCGGCTCCCGACTCCCTCCCCCCGAGGCGGACAAGTGTTCGCTTTACTGCCTGGCAACGGGGCTGGGGCTAAGCTCGCTAAAATATGAGTGTTTTTTGGCTGGAGTACCAGAAGGCTGCAGTCCTACAGAGAGAAAAAAATTGAGCACTCCATGCCATGGCTCCAGAAAGGGGGAGAATTAGGTTTCACACCGAGCAGGCTGGACCATGGCATTCTTTAGTTAATGCTTAACAAACGCCCAAACAAAAGCGGCCAACTTCGCTGCATGTTTGTAAAATGTATTCTCAGCAGATTCGGGTTTATTGGAGAATTCACTCACTTTGCAGCAAGTGGTGTTTTCCTTTTTTTTTTTTTTTATTTTATCTTCTCCCCACTCCCCACGCACA
>NW_010264092.1:2228-7390 GCF_000690775.1 Eurypyga helias
CTGCCTGAATGCATCTTCCAACACTTCAAGGGGACATGGCAACAGGGCTGAAATGGGCTTATTTCATCCTGGGGGCTGATCTGAGCTCAACTCCACAGCCCCGGGGTGCGAGCTCTCCCAGCCGAGCCACTGCTGGCAACCAGAGATGGGGACTCCCAAAAGCCAACGCTTAGCCTCTTGCAAATCCAGCCTTGAGCGGTTGGCCAGTGGCTGTGTTCTCCGAGAGGCTAGGGAAAGTGAGGAAGGGAGGTGAAGCCTGACAGTCCTGCTCTTCACTTTCCTTCACCTAACGCAGCTCACCCAAATCCGGTGGTTCTTCCCCATCCATCATCCTGCTCTGCTGCCCATCCCAGCCTGGCACACCTCCCATCACTGCGGTGGAGGCCAACAAGCCCAGCTTGCTTTCAAAGGCAGAGCTACCATCGGGGACAGCCAGGGCATGGGGAAAGGGGACAGCCTCATCCAGGGACCCCAGAGGCTTTGGAGGGGTTAAACTGGGGGGTCCATGTATGGGCATCCTGCAGGAGCATCCCTAAATGAGCTTGTGCCCCGATGCTCAGTGGCACCCAGGTAGGTCCCACGTCCCCTCCCAGCACACAGTGCCATGGCAGAGGACATCGAGTGACGAGGGACACGCTGGGGAGGTGGTGGGAAAGGGGGGTTGGTGCTGGGCTGTTTAACCCTCCTGATACACGTGAACCACCCAAGCCTTCCCAGGAAAGGGCACCTTCATCCTTTCCTCCTGGATGAGGCCTGAAAGTGGTCACTTAACACACCCCCTGGACCCTCCAGAGACCACGCAGGGACACTGCCAGAATGATAGGGTTAAATAAACAGACAAACAAAGCCTTCCAAGCAAACAGCCCCTGCCAAAGCACACTAGCAACCCTCAAGCCTTCCCTGCTCCAGAATAAAAGGTCAAGCAAGTGCACAGCATCTACAGCTGCTTTAAGCTGCTCCATTTCCCATCAAGGACATACTAACAAGAATTTCACCAAGAAGGTGCTGTAGGAGCTGATGGTCCTGGGTCCCCTCCAGGCCCTTGGGGAGTCTAATAAAAATCCTCTGCTGACTTCTGGAGCGTCTAGAATGTGACCTCCTACGCAAGGCCAGAAAAAACAGGATGAAAATGCTGATTTTCCTGCCCATTTCCCCCAAAACTGGGGAGTCTAATAAAAATCCTCCGCTGACTTCTGGAACGTCTAGAAAGCGACCTCTTAGGCAAGGCCAGAAAAACAGGATGAGAATGTCGATTTTCCTGCCCATTTCCCCCAAAAGCTGCTTGTTTTCATGTGTCCCTGCTTCATAACAGCGTGTAACATCGGGCAGGGAGCTGCCCCCATCACGGCACTGATCAAGCACCTGATTTTGGAGGCGGGAGGGACACAGGTAGCAGGGGGAGAGGGACAACACTGCACCCAAGCCCAGACACCATCCCAACGGACATGATCCAAGGACTGGTCCCATCCAGCCACGGCACAGCCATTCCACATCCCGGCCAACGCATCTCCCACCAAGCTGAATTTCGAGCAAAGACCCCCTCCCTCCTCCCGCCGTGCCCCCAAGAAAACAAGGATAATTGAAAAACCACAATATCACTAGTCAAATTTAATATTGAGAGTGAGTGAGCGGGAGCCAGAGGTCAGAATTAATTACACCCCACCATATTTCAGCACGCTGCCGCGGCTCCCTGTCCTTTCCTTGGGGAGCAGTGCTTCCACAGAGAGGTCGACAGACATTATTAGAAAGGACTGATTTAAACGTACCCCCAGGAGCTTTTCAGCTTGTCTCTTCAGAGCCTTTGTTTGGACTGAGATTAATGGGGAGGCAAATGATGGAAAAGGAAAGTCACCAGGAGCAAGAGGATGTGCCATCGCCGCCACCACCGTGTTTTGGCCGGCTTTGTAAGCGGGGCAGGAATGACTAGGAGAGAAGGAAATGCCATTCGTGTCATTCATTTTGTGGATAAGATGATCTTGAAACCTTCTTTTTTTTTTTTTTTTTTTGTTGCTTTCCAAGAAACAGAAATCCTGGCTAAAAAATCCTGCGGGCTGGTTTTCCTACCCCCTTGGGGATTTTACACACCCACTGTTTTTTCGATGTGCTGTACCACTGTGGGGGAAGGAATGATTTTCATTCTGTTCCAGCTTAGTGTACCTCCTCGTGCAAATCATTATATTTGCCTCCGAATCTTTTGTAAACCTCCTGTGATGGAAAATGAATATAGAAACTAAACAAACAAACAAAAGCTTTCTATTTTCCATTCAGAATTTCAAAAGGAGCACAGCAAAAGAAAAAAGGAAAAGAAAGAGCATTCAGGTCAAGTGGAGAAGTTGTGAAATCTCTTTCCTAGGGGATAGCCAGCAGTCCACTGGCCCCAGCCCTGAACAACTGGATCCAGCATCCAAGACAGTCCCGCTCCCAGCAGAGGAAGATCTGGGGCCTCCACCCCCTTCCAGCGCCGTCTTCCCTGTGATGCCGTAATTTCACCTCCACCCTGTACCAACAGGTTCAAAAAGGGAGTCCAGGGGACCGAGTCTGTCCCTGCCCTGGTCCCACAGATCCAACCTCATGCTCAGGACCACCCAAAGCCCTAACTTCCCAGGGCAGGATGGGCTCCCCTGGCTTTGTGGGACATGCCTGGAGCATCACCATCGAGGGCAGTGCGGGTGGATGTGCGCTGGGTCCAGCCCCAATGCTGGGGCTCCCGGCTGCTCTTGAGTCTCCTAGGCTACAATAGAGACCTGCCTTTTCCTTTAATAAACAGAAAAATCACGTTCCCCCCAAGGGCTCCCTGAACACCCGGGATTAGGACTGCTGGAGCCGTCGTTTCCCAGGCGTTTAAAATTCACAGGGTGTTCGTGCCGACGTGCCAACGTGGCAAACCCTCATTAGGAGGCGGCCAATATCCTGTCGAGCTTCCCAACGCTCCGGCGGCTATAAAAATCGCTCGGCTGTATAAAAACTAAACAGAATAAACCAAGTCAGACACAGAGACCAGCTGCTTCGGACCAGCTCGGCAAACAGAGGTCCGCGGGAGCACACCGGGCACTGCCGGTGGGGAGATATCAGTCTCCCGGCTGGGATAATTCTTGTCTTATCTTTTATTTCCATGTGGCCCAGTCACCTTCACATGGGATTTTGCATAAATATCATCTGCGTGTGTTGTCAAGTTGTTGGGATGGGGTGGTTTGGGTTGTGGGTTTTGGGGTTTTTTCCAATAGCATTTCCACAATGGGAAGCAGCTGTTGCGGTTAACAGGCTGCTCCGGAGCAAAAGCTGCGCTGCACATCGAGATATCTCAAAAGAGGCATCCTTCATTCATAGCTCCGTGCACTAGAGAGCACTATAACATGTGTTTCCATGAAGTTTGTTAACTACTCAGCTAAACAAGCGCGCTGGAAATGCCAGAGGAATATGCTCTGGAATGAATGGAAAGAGTCAACTAAAAAGACATTAAATTTAAGCCACCTCTTTTTCCTCCCCCCCCACCTCATGATCTCATGTTGCAGCCCTCTTCTAGCGTGTGCTCTCGGGCTGGGGTCTGGGGAGGGGCAAATGCTTAGGGCGCCTTTTGCAACCTCAGAGGCACCCGGGACGGGGCTGCGCTAACAGCCGACGGCGCGCGGAGGGGGGCGTTTCTCATGTCATGGGGGTCCCGGGGATGCGTCGGCAGAGGCAGCCCGGCAACGGGCGGCTCAGTGGCCGGGATCCCAGCAAGCGACCCGCTCCCAGGTGACATCTCGTATGTGGAAAAGCAGAGCTGCTCTGCCTTTCGGCACGGGCAGCCGTGCCACAGGTCTGAGCGTCGGCTCCCCAGAGGTACTGAGCATCCTAGAGGAGCTCAGTCTCATAATAAACAGGGGTAAAACCTCAGGAAAATGTGGTTATTAAGTGTTTCAAATTCACTCGCTTCTTAAGAGCTTCTTCCTCTTCAGTCTGGGGAAGTTTGGGAGGAAAGTCTACGTTTTTAGCCAACTCTCTTGCAAATTCAGTATTACACCTCTTTGATTTCTGTGTAGCGAGAGCATTTCAGGGTGGCTTTGGCAGCCATGAACACCACCAAAAAAGGTTCTAATCGATGCCAGTAAACAAGCAGCAGTCTCAGATCCTGATGTCGGTTAGAGGGGTCAGTATCCATCATGGAGGGGAGATGCTCAAAAGGCTCCAAACTGACCTAAAGGTGCTCAGTGCTGGCACTGGTTGAGAGTTTTCCCGTCCCATAATTTCCCTTCCTTGTACTTGCTCTATTTTTTTTTTATGCACATACACATATGTACATGCATTATATGGGGTTTTTTTCTGAAAAATCTTTGTTTTCCAGAGTTTTTCAGTACAGAGGTGAGCCCAAGGGCACATTTCTGGTTCAAGTCACTTGGGTACCAAAGGGCTGTGCACAGGGATGCTGAGCAACCTGGAAAAGAGGGACCCCAGTGCTCTGCTCCCGCTAGGCAAAAGCCCTGGCTGGACCCCGTATCTCACCACTCCCTACCCAAAACATTTTTCTGGAGCTTTTTGATCTGAAAAAAAAATCTCATGGTCTTTTTTCTTTTCCATAACCATTTTGATTTCCTCACCAAGATGCACTGGAATTTCCTTCCAGACACAAACCATTGATGCTCTGCCCCATGCACTCCTCGCACCCCACAAGCATCCACGTCCCTTGCAGCCCCCCCAGGTGTGCTCCCATCACCAGGGCACTGGAGGAGGCTGCGTGGGGATTCAGAAGCAAAGATCAGAGATGCCTACAAGGGGGGACAAGGGCACAGGAACAGCCCTGTCCCCTGTGCCATCACCAGGCACGTGCCACGGTCGCTGTTGCAGGGATGCGGGGCCGGTGCCCCACTTGCCAGGCTACCCAAAACAGGTCCCAGCACTGCCGAGGCACCAGGATGAACTTTTGATGGATTAGATGGCAAAAGCAAACAAACTTTCTCTAGGAAACAGGTTCCTGCTGCTTGTCTGCTCGGGGTTATCACCACGTCGGGGGCAGCAGTCCTTCCCAGCAGCCTCCGGCGGCCAGCGAGGCAGGATATTACTTTGTTGCTTATTCATTTTATTGCTTCTCCTTTCTAAATATTTGCTTGGCAGGGAAAGGATTCCCTTTACACAGTATCTGTTTTTACAGGTCAATTGAATTTCTGGCGCTCTCAATCCCTCTT
>NW_010264092.1:7401-17537 GCF_000690775.1 Eurypyga helias
CAATTGCATTAACAAATATTGATTGTACCAATTAGCTGCGAACCCCTCACGGAAGATGGCTCAATGCCTTCAGCAGGGAGAAGGCTCTCCTGGCCCTGAAACACGCACTAATAGATGGAACCGGTGGGTTAGGAACCCACAGAGCAGCAGTGTCAAGGCAGGGTTCTGCAAACCCCCAGCAGGACCCTCTGGCAGACAACAGCAAAAATGATGTTGCTAATCCTTCCAGCTACAGGGCAACATCTTTGAAGGGTTTTAGATTAATGCTGGGGTGTCCCCTTGCACCTGAGACATGCGTAAACTACCCTGTGCTTATTGTTCACTCTGGAACCTAATGACGGCAAATGCCACCAACAGCAATAACAGATGTGTCCGGGTGGTAGGTAAATCCATTAACAACCAAGGCCACCCAGCCCCAACAGAACCTTATTTCTTTCACTGAAACATTAAACACACAAGCTCGTTGGGGCAGGCACGACATAAGAAAGACAGCCCCCCCCCCCCAGGTGTCAGGGAGTTCCTTCTGGCTCTGCTCTTTTCCCTGGTGTGCAATACGTAAGGGCAACAGGATGGACACGCTTCTGCCTGCTCTGGCAACATTTGCTCTCCCGAAAAGCTGGTATTTGCCTTTTTTTAAGGAGTGGACTAGACCCTGATGATCAAAGCATGAAGGACCATGATGGCATCACCTTATTGCAAAACCACTTTTTTTTTTTTTAAATAAAAAAGTAAGTTTTTTCCCAAAAATTGTCTCTGCCTGTGCAGTGCTGGGTTTTTCTGAGCTGTTGAACCAAAAGCATTGAGCGTGTCCAACCCATCACACTTTTTCATACTGATTTCATTGCCCTGGGTTTTATATCTGTGGTTTCCTTAGGAGGTTTTGTTGAAACCCTCACTGCCACAAGGAGAAAGGAAAGATGTCTGGGTGGAAAAATCAGTCAGCTTTAAAAACTTGCTGTGTTTTGCTCCGATGAAGCCTAAACAACTTCTTGAAGAACAAATGAGATCACCAAATCGCACGGCAGTGCGAGTCACAGTGGGGATCCTTCGCCCCGCACATGAAGAGCCACGCTAGCCTTTGGCAGCCCTTATCCACCCGTCTGCAGCTGGGACAGGGGTCCCCAGCACCGGCCGGGACGGCAATGCCAGCTCTGGTGTCGCTCCAGCCGAAGCTGTGACACAGCCCTGCAGCTTGCCGCTCGCCAGCTCGCATTCGGAGCACACTGTTAAATGTGTCTCACCCGTGTCAAAAGTCACAGCCCAAAGCAAAGGCACAGGGAGGGTGGCCAGGGGGCTGCTGGATTAGCCACCGAGGTGGCAGTCCCCATCCACCACCTGCCAGGACCGGGATGTGACCCTGCTGCAGTAGTGCAGGGGCGCTGCTGGCCATGGCTAGTAGTTGGTCTGCTCCAGAGAGGACTGCCAGGGATGCCCAGCCTGGAAAAAACCTCTCCTTCCAGCTCTCAACCTCAAAATGCAAATCCGAGAAAGCAGAGACAGTCCACAACCTCCTCGATATTCCCTGCAACCTAGGGAAGGCAGATTGCCCAGCCCAGCCCCGGAGAAATGCTTTTTCCCCCCATAAAACATGAGATTTTGAGGGTTTTCCCCCCATTTCTCTGAATCACAGCTAGCGGAATTGAGGCAAGATGAGACAAGAAAACAGAGCAGTCACCCTCCCACCACCAGACCCAGGGCACAGGGTTGGGTACCCACGGGGGTTACGGGTCTCCCCCCACAAGCTGAGCTAAAGCCAGGACAGAGACGTCGATACAGAAGATGCTGACATCTCAGATGTCAATATATAAGCCCGATCCCATCTGATGACAGCATGCCTGCATCCAGCGTCCCGGGGTGAAGGGCGGGAAGCAGATGCTTGGTTAGAGAAAGGAGGGATCAGCCACGAACCGCTCACGCTCCTCTGCAGCTTGGATGAGTATGAGGCTGTTTGGCTCCATGTTTTGGGCTCAGGCCCATCTCTCCAGTTTAAAGCAGTTGAACTGAGCCCAAAGGCTCATTAAGCCAGGTTGCCTGGAGCTGGTTCCAACGCCAGGACATTTCATCCCAACGTGAAGTCCACGTTTCTCCTTACAGTTACGAGGGATTTGGGGTGAACGAGAGGAGGGAAGCCCCCGCGGCAGCGGCAGCGCCCGGCTGGCGTATCACCCAAAATGGGTGACTGCAGGTGCTGGAGGCCCTGTGCTCACAGCCAAGGATTGGGAAAGAATCCCACCTTTTCACTATTTCCCTATTGTCCCCTTCCCTTTTAAACTGATCTCCCTGGGCTGCATCAGGGATGGGATCTCTTGGGCCAGCAAGTCCCAGGAACTCTTGGGCCAGAAAGTCCCAGGAACTTAGAAACGAGCATCCAAAGGCAAAGAGCCCTGCATTTATCCTCAATTCATGTCAAATGATGTGATGGGAAAACCGAAAGTCGGAAATATTCATTTATTTTGCCAGCCTGTCTCCTGGACAAGCAGGGCAGAGGCAACCCGAGTCCCCACCCCTCCTATCAAGCAACACGTGTACACATTCCCTCCCTGTGATATCCCTAAGAAGACGTCACTGTGCCACCGCCAGCCTCCCAGCCTCGCCGAACCCTCTAAAGGTCAGCACCGAAGGCATGTCCACCACATATGGTTATTAGTTTTCCGTGGGTCCGTCCATCCCTCCACTACAGCTGGGTGAACAATTCACAGCACATAAATTTATCTAGCAGATCTCAGCCCACGTGCTGTTTGCTAACAGTCTGTAGAGAGGCTATATTTTATCCCTTTGGGTTTCTTGGCCAGCATTCAAGCTCCTGACCCTGATTTATTCGCAATCGGTCAAGAGCCACATTTCATCTCCGTAGGCCACGTCTGCACAGAGCTATCCGAAGCACATGGCTCGACGTCCCACAGCAGTGCCGGGGCACCTCACCGTAAGCCGGCCCCAGTTCTTTGCGGCACCTCCAAGAGGTGACTGGGGTGGGAGGGGGTTGTGTTCAAAAATAGGCTCTGCGGGGGCAAACTTTGCCTGACGAGAGCCGCGCGGCCGGAACAAACCGCACCTCTTCTGCGCGCGAAGGCGATGAGAGCTCCAGATGCCGGCCAAGGTTGGCTCGCCGCCTGTCCTCATCCCATCTCACCACCTCTTTTCCTACCTCTCCGCCTATTTATAGTCATGGAAGACCTTTGCACAACGCCCGAGCAGCCAGAGGGTTGAGCGAATAGGCGGGATTGCAAATGCCGCTCTTGAACTTTCCGAAGACCTTTTCCTTCTGCCTCCCATGGGGGCTGCCATGGAGAGCCAGGCAAACACCCTGCCTTTGGGACAAGACAGTGGGACCAGAGAGAAGACCCCTCTTGGAGCTACATCCCTCACCGACCTGGCCCTGGGGGGGGTTCATAAACCACCCCATGCTGTGTCTCAGTCTCTACGAGGGGATTAATCCCCCTCACGGAGACACGAGCATCCCTCTGCAAAGCCAAACCAGATCAGATAATCAGGACGGTGGGAGAGGTACAGAGTAATGTGCAGAATTCAGAGGAGGAGTGTGATGTGAAGGATCAGGATTAGCATCAGCCCTATCTGACATCTTCATTGGCAATTACAATTAGGGGCTAATTAGCATGTTAATAACATTAGCAGGAGATAATAAACTGGAGAGGATGTAACGGACCAAAACAATCTGAAGGGGACCCTGGAGAGATGAAAAACAAAAAAAACAAACAAAAAGAAGAATTAACAAAGGAAATTCAACTTGGAAAAACGCAGCTTCTGCAGTCGGGGGTAAAACATCCGGAGCAGATGCTGCGGCGGGAGGAGGAAGGCGGGAACAGGGAAGCAGAAAGCGGCGTGGTGCTGGAGCAGAGTGTCGGGCAGGCGAAGGAAGCTAGCCCACTAGCTCCTCTGCAAGCCATGGTCTTGTCCATGAGCAGCTCAGCGAGCCAGGCAACCGGAAGTTTTCACCGGGAGGCTAGAAGAAGGACCAGCACTGCACACTGGTAATCCGTAGGGAATTCTGCTGGGGTGGGGTAGTGCCTTGTAGGAAGAAGTAATATCCCAAGTAGGACTGTTAAATGCAACTCAACTTCCCCGGGAGCTGTTGCTCCCTGCCCAGGCTCGGGAAGCCCCATTGCACGAACACCTTCCCTCTGAGCAGCTGCATGCCTGGTTCCCAGATGGATTCGCCACATACAGGAAGGGCAGAGGGCTGCCACCTTCACCGCAGCCAGGCAAAGCAGGGGGTCAGCATTCGGTATGCAGAGCTAACGGCTGCGCTCACGCTACTGGAGGAGACCCCCGCTCTCCAGTTGTACACAGGAGTAATTCCTCCTCCTCTGCAGAGCCTCACGCTGCCGCCTTCGCTGGCTGCACACCGTGTATTGACCAGCATGGAGTGTCAGATGCCTCCGGCCACGCTGAAGCCTCTCCACGTCTCCTCCATCACACGAGTCCCTGGACTGCTTGGTGAAACCTGCACCAATGCTGTCTGAGGGGACATGGGACGAGGGGCAGCCCCTGAGAGTGGGACACCTTTGGTGGTCCTAGCCATGGTATCACCGCCAGTGTACACTTAGTAAGATGGATAGAGCTGTTTATTTCTAAGAAAATCTATAATAAACAACCAGAATGGGTAACCTGAGTGCCTTTCTTACGGGGATCCTAACGGACCAGCACCTCCTGGTGCAAGGAGGCAGGAGGGACTCTGCCCACCCTGTGATGCATGGGCTGAACAGGAGAGCTCGGCAAGGCTTGCCTGATCCCTGCAGCTCCGCTTCGCCAGCGGCTCTTTCTGCCAAATAAAACATAGCAGCCAGCAGGATTGTGAGGCAAGGGCTGGGCTGATCAAAAGCACCCTTCAAACAGACAGACAACTGCTCCTTGGCCTCCCAGCTGCAGCCCTACACCCCCAGACCCTGGTGCTTCCCCACTGGGCATCCTTGGGGGCCGCTGTCTGCTCTCTCAGTGCCCTACAATTCAGGCAGACCAAGCAGGACCTGAGTCACTGCCACTTGTCCCCACCAGCTGGGGACAAGGGAAGTCACGCCAGCCACGTCACCGTGTCTCCTCCGAACAGCTGTTGTCCCCCCGATGCTTGGGCACCCCAACCCCTCCCTGCACCATTTGGAGGGTTTAAAAGTACAACCAATTCAATGCAAACCCAGATTTCTGTCCTGCCAGGACCGATGCTACAGCACGCACAAGCTCCGGGGGCTCTGAGCTGTGCAGCCGCCCAGCATCAGGAAGGGGCAGGAGTTTTATCACCCAAAGGGGGATTACAGTGGTTCCTGATGCACAAATATCTGGAGGCAGGGAGGAGGGGGAGATGCTTTCCCATGATTTGTGGGCTGTTCTCGGGCCGTCCTTGCTGCCAGGTCTTGGGCAATTTGATGACTTTTGTTGCAAACTGGAAGAACAGGAGACATATGCGAAGGAGGAAACTCGCATTCCTCTCGCCTAAGAAATCCCTTCTCACTTTCCCCCAAATCGCACATACACCCAACCTCAGCCTCTCCGGGCTGGCTTGGACACCGGCTCCCCTCCCACACCCAGATGACCTACTCGTCCAGCAATGGCCAGGGCCCACTGCCGGGGCGTTATCCTCTCCTCCTTTCCTTCCCTGCCCGCCTCCTGCCTGCACAGCCCTGCTGACAGCCGGCGGGACCCTTCACCCTCCGGAGAGGTGGAAGACACCAGCTAAAACCATCGTTTCTCAGCAGCATCAGCGCAAAGGGGACTTCAAACCTCCAAAACTCACTCTGGCCCCCACAAGCTGCGTCCTGAGTACCTCCACACCTTCTCTTTCAGAGACATCCCTGGTGGCTTGGAAATATGGATGTTGTATTTCTCTGCCCCTATTTCCCAGGAAAAATGTTTTTGATCTCAAAAACTTGGCAGGGATGTGACCCACCAGGCAGGAGTGGTGGACAGGACATACCAGGTCACCATGCATTGATTTTCACAGCGTATCCTCTCCCTCAGGTGACTCCTCTGTGGGATGCAGAGGTGGGAAAGGACATGTACAAAGCCAAAACACAGCAGTGATGTCACCCCAGGACATAAGGCCATGTATTCGCAGGCAGAAAGCCAAAGCCTGCCCAAAGAGCCTGTGCCTGCTCAAGTCCACTGTGAAAGCATGTGGGGCAGGTACCAGTCAGGAGGAAAACCATCCAAGCATGAACAGAGTCCAAATCAAAGCAACACAGAGCCCCTGGTTAGGGAATCAACCACTGAGCGAATCTCCCTGCTTACTTCCACAGCGTGTTACCACTGAAACCTAATGATGTTGTCGGTGAAGCCCTTGAACACCTTCTGAGCTGATACCTCCCCAGCTGGTTGAGGCAACGAGTGAGCCATGTGTCACCAGCATGGAAAGGTGTCCCCAAGCCACCTCCTGAGAGGGACAAAGCAGGGGACTCATTTCTACCATGCAGTGCAAAGCAGCCTCTCCTGGCATCACAAGGTACATCCCACCTCTACCTAAATATTGCCAGAACGCATCAATAAGGCTGAGTAACACTCGCCTCCAGAAGAAAACCCCACCCCCCAAGGTTGGCTGTGCTGCACTGGGGAGTTTCTTACTGGTGAAAAGGTGAAGCCGAGACCTCTCACGAAAACCGGGGGAAGAAACCCGACAGCACTGGGTTAAGCAAGACCCTGCAATCTGGCCGTGGGGCGTCTGCCTGTGCAATCTCGGCTTTGCAACGGATTCGCAGGTCCATTAAACAAAGCGAGACAGAAAATTGGACGCCAACGCCTGCTCTGCAGAGCGAGAGCCGCCCTGCTTCAAGTCCATCTTGCCGGGGCCTCCGGAATTTCTTTTTCCCCCTTCCTAAAGGAGAATGAAGACAAGCCCCAAGCTCAGACCCAGATCAAACACAACCTCACATGTGCTCAAGGGGAATGGCCAGTGGAAGGGATAAAGCATGATCCTGGCATGGACCTTTCTGCTGTTTTCACTCCCAGCTGGATTTAGAGCTTCCCAGCTGGGGTGGGACCCTTCTGGGTAAGAGGAGAAAAGGCTCCAGGGTGGATCCCACCATTTCCTATTCTTGGAAGGCCAGAGCCCCTTTGAACTCCGTCCTTCTGCTGGAGAGAGTGGAATCTGGAAATGCAAAATCACACACCCCAGTGCTAATCTAGACTTGCACCTTCCCCGGTGTCAAGCACTGTCATCCTGAAAACATCGGCCACCCGTGCACGTGACAGGCGACCCCACGACAGACAGACAAGCCAGACACGATCTGCTACGCCAACATTAATGGGCAGCTGAATATCAGCCACTAGATTTGATCTTCTAAGCACCAGCACCTTGCCCCAGGCAGCCAGCAAGACAATTATGAGGGCTTGAGGCAGCCTGGCTGCTGACTGTTTTCCCTAAAAAAACACGAAAAGATGCGCAATTCCCACTGTGGTACCCCTCATTGCATACATATTGGATTTGGGAAATACTTTTTTGCCGCAGGCAAAACATTTCGCCCCCTCCTCCATGCCTGCCCTTTCAAATGAGAGTGGTTTAAACGCTGTTTGCTGAGCTCCCCGGCTCTTCGTGGCAGGCACCATCTCCAAACAGCTGGGGAAAACCCAACACGTGCCCCAGGCTGTAAAAGAAGGTCTGTCATCAAAAGCCCCTGGCATCCCTAAAGCTCGTCCACACCCATCCTTCCCATGCTGGGGGACCCAAGGAAGTGCAAACCAGCAGAGGTAGCAAGCAAATGAAAGGTGTTGCTGGAGCGGGGAGGCAGCAAACAGCCCCACGCGTCAGCATCTCCCTGTGAAATAGCTCGGCGGCCGCATCCACGGGCTGGGGAGTTGTCGAGGAAGTGCTGGAACCCTCTGGAAACCTGCAAAAAGCTTTAGGACAGCTGGTGGTGGGAGGGAAGAGATGGACATACATATATATACACATCAGGGCAGATGGTGAAAGCAAGACAGGACACCACCTCCCTTGATAAGGCAGCTAGAAGTCTTCCTGAAGCAGCTCCCTGAGCTGGGGTGGGCTCAGCAGGGGCACAGGACCGCTCGAGACACCCAGGCCAAAGGTGCCCCGGTGCTGCTGCGACGGGTGCTGGATGCAACGGGCATCCTCGACCCAGCGCAAACAGCCCCCATCCTGGGCTGCTCCTCCAGGACCCACCACAGCTTTAAAACGCACCTTTGGACGTAACAAGAGCCCGTTTTGCCCCCTCGTTATTACGGTGTGTCAAACAAACCCTTCCATAATCTCATTTTCCAGGTTGTAAGCGCACTCACCGGTCGCTGGGATAAGGCCTCACCTCACCACGCTATGATTCTAACGATCTCAAGATCCTCCAATGGGGAATCGTGCCCAGTTTCTGCAAACTATTATCTAACCTAATTCCCCTCCATCCCATTACTTAAGGATTTACAACACACAACCTCCCCTGACATGGTTTCTGGTAAACTCTTTGAAAGCTCTTCTGGTCCTCACATCATCGTCAGGGTCAGCCACGCATTAATGGCAAAACATTTATGCGCCGGGTAACTCGTTCCCTGGCAAGCGAGTTTGTTTGTGCTTTTTAAATTCAGGAAGCAATTAATAGTTGCCACAAAAGCAACTTGCTTCTCTTGGGTGAGGGCCATAAAGGCTTGACTCGCCTCAGGGAATGCGGATGCCTCCAACTCAGCAGACACCTTCCATGAGCGTGATGTTTGCAAGGTAAATCCTGATGCCGAATAACTGATCCCAGGAAATCTTCATGCACTCGCTAACCCGGAGTGCTGCGACTCCGGCTTCCCGAGCCAGCACGAGGTGACAGTTTCAGGGAACAGCACTGACAACGCCATGGAGCCAAACAGACCTGAGCATCATCCAACTTCCCCTGGAGCCAGAGGGCTACAAGTGCTCCCTGTGGAAAGGTAAGGGAGGACTTCATCGAATCCCCTGACTCCAGGACCTGGAGCTTTAAAAAACAAAAGGCCACAGATGATGCTGTGGATGAAGCCAGGATGCCAGCAAAATCTGTACATCTGATGAGGCATCCTGTAGAAAGCTGGAAAATCCCAGTCCCTAGAGCTCAGCATCCTCACTCACGGAAAATTCCAGTCCCTGGAGCCCAACATCCTCCGCTCACACTTGAACAACTGTGGTACCTGGAAAGCAGCAGCAGAAGCATCCACCCCGTGGCACTTCCTCCTTCCTGACCAGCACATTCATCTCTCAGGGAGAGAGAATCCACTCTAAAAACATCGGCCAGATGCAGAGCTCCCCAGGTTTTAGGAGACAAGCTGCCTTTCCACGCTGGCCCCTTCGCAGCCATCGCAAAACAATGATTTCCAGGCTCACCCCTCTGTGCTAGACCTCGACCAGCTGCAGGCAGGCCCGTGCATATCCTTTTCTTAATCCTTCACGCACGATCCCTAGACAGTCCCTGGCTTTTATTATGTTCTGGCAGGAGAGCGCACCACGTTAACCCCCGTGTGCAGGCTGCAGCCTGAGCATCTCTCAGCACATCCCAACTCGGGTCCAAATTATAAATGAAACCTTCGTGTAACAAGAGAACTGGAGAGGGCCAATCGCCCATTAATGTTTTAAACCCCTGCTAATTCTTATTTAACGAGCTGTCCAAAAAGTCCCCTGTAATTGCTTGATTTGCTAGGGGTGCGCCTAAAACATTTATTTATTGATAAAGCCCGTGGGAGATGCTTCCCATGGGGATGGCTGTGCTTTCCTGTGGGGAAGTCAAGGGACAAGGCAGGCAGTGGCATCGCTGCAGTGGTTGTCCATGGAGACAAGGACCCTGCACTCCGCCCCTCTGCCAGCAAACCCATCCCTACAGAGCAGTTCTCTTTGGGAATACAAGTGGAAATCCTTACTGGGAGGTATTTTAAGGCACTGAGAGCAAGGAAACTCTGTCTATGTGCACACTGGAAGCTCCTGTCTTAGCATGATGCTGTAAGCTCGCAGGGGAGGGAGCCGCAACTGATGTACAGGCTGTGGCTGAGGGACAGAGGTCTCCAGATGTGCCCACAAGTGTCTTGGCAGTGCATGAGAAACTCTCACGGGGCAGCAGGGTTCTCTTCCCAGAGCCACGCTGATCCCAGGAACACTCCTCCTCAGATGCGGGCTGCAGCCTCGACAGCCAGGAACAAAACACTCTTCGGCTTCAAGCTTGCCCTCCCGAAGC
>NW_010264092.1:17571-18355 GCF_000690775.1 Eurypyga helias
CGAGCCTGCGCCCCAGCCGGGAGCTGCCCCTCCGGCCCTGAGCTCCATGCTGACCTTGAAACGCAGGGCAGGCGGCTGCTGCCCCTGGCATCATATGATCCGTTACAAAACACGACAGGCTCTACTTAGAGGTTACACGCCGCAGGACAAATTTAACAGCCGAGAGCGTTCCCGATCCCACTGGAAGAATTCTTGGCAGGGGCTCAGCAATCGCCCACCACTGTAAGTGGCCAAGTGCCATCGCATCGGTTCGGCTCCAGCCACACAAAGACTTCATTCCTTATTTCTGATGGGAGAGATGCTTCAGCTGGTGGCTGACACCACACAAGCTGATGAAAACCCCAGTGGCAGGCGGGCCTTAAAGCAGGGAGTAAAGGAAATCTGGAAAAGATGCTGTTCCCAAAAGCTTTCACTTGTTTGAGAACGGAACGCGAGGGCTGCAATTAAAAAGTTGTGTTGAAGGCAGCCTGACCATGCACCTAGGAGGTCCACGAAGAGGTCCTTGGGGAGAACAATGCTCTGACAGACATCAGAAGAACACTCACAGGGAATAGAGGCATCCTCAAAGGACGCCCAGTCCGCAGAGACAAATGCCCAGAG
Organism: Eurypyga helias; assembly: GCF_000690775.1. Lineage (NCBI taxonomy): Eukaryota > Metazoa > Chordata > Aves > Eurypygiformes > Eurypygidae > Eurypyga > Eurypyga helias. The sequence goes on from NW_010264092.1 coordinate 18,172, forward strand.
ACCAATAATTTCCCAGCCCATCCGTGAGGAAAAAAAGGCTCAGCACCAGGAGAAACTGTCCCTGCAGCCATCCTACCAGCTGTACCCAAGCTCTTCCAGAGCCACGCTGGCTATTCGTGGAGGAGGAGGAGCAGGCAGATGTTACCCTGAAGCAGGGCCCGGAAAAGGCGCAGGGCAGGCGGGG
>NW_010264092.1:18373-23967 GCF_000690775.1 Eurypyga helias
AGCAGTGGATCTGGTCCCAGCTCAGCAGCGAGCCAGACCCTGCCGCTCCCTCCTCCTCCTCCTCTCCTTCCCTTTCCTTTCGACCGGCCCCCAGCCCTGTGTTTCTGGAGCGGGAAGAGTCAGCTCGGCCGATGCTGCTGAGGGGCCCTGAGCCAGCTCTGGCTATAGCCTCGGGATGAAAACATCGGCTCTGAAACACAGCAACGGGAAAAACACAGGCGGACACGTGTGCACGCATGAGGACCCCTATAATCAGGATTGCCCCTGCATTAGCAGCGAGGTTTGCAATAACAGGCAATTTGGGGTGTCTGCTTCGATCCGGAGGCTCTGATTTCAGGGAAAGGGGATGCTGTGCTTGGTTGGGCTCCCAGCAAGCAGACGCTGCGAACACAAACCCCGGAACTGCTGCTCCCAGTCTGATCTGCCCTCCAGCGATGCTTACGGGAGCGAAGGAGCATCGCTGTGACAGGCAGGATGCTCAGAGCAGGACCATGCCGGGTCAGGCTGCGGATGCCCCCAGCACCCGACGCTAAGAAAAGACCGGGTTGGGAGTGCCAGCATGGAGGCGATGGAGCCGGGTCAGACCAGCCACAAGACAACAGAAAACGTCGTCGGGCCAGCCGCTATTTTTATCTGCAAGGAGCAACACTTAATACTCTCCTATCTCCCACAAAATGTCACTTGAGCTCAGGCAGAAAGTTTACACCGCTTGCAGACAAGGGCTGAAACCTGACCACGTAATCCCTGCTCCAGTCAAAAGTTTTAGTGGGATTCGCAGCGTCTGGATGGGGGAAGATGAGGAAAAAAAAAAACCCCAACGTTTTCCACTGAGAAATGATGGCTGGAGCAGAGGAGAGACAGGACAGGCATGTCCCCTCCTGCAACATCTGCAGGGCACACGGGATCTTGCAAGCCCTGGGGGTACTGCGTGGTCTCCCCACAAACTCAACCAGCCTTGGGCCATCCTAAGAGGGTCTTCAGATGAGGAAGGATTGGGGAAAGTGAGGCATTCACCACCCTGCTCCCTAAATGCCACAGCCCCAGGGGAGACGAAGGGCTGAGAGGAGCGGGGTGGGTTGGGCAGAGCCCGCAGCCGGGGTTTGTGGCAGGTCGGGGCAGGACACCCCGTCAAGATAGCACTGTCACCCCTCTCGGCAATGCCCCCCCCTCCACCAAACAGCACCAATTACTTCAAACATCATCTCCTTCCCCTCCCCCCATCCACTCTCATCCCCTTCCCTCTAATCACAAAGCCCAGACCCACACACGCCCGGGGTGCGAGGAACGGAGGCTTCCCTCACTTAATAAAGCCAAAGTAGAGCAACACCGTTATTAACAGCCTGCCCCCCCCATCCCCACCGACAGCGGGAATATTGCACCAGTAATCCCGGGGGAGCATCCCAGCGCCGCCCCGACCGCGGATGCAATAACGTGCCCCCCTCCAGGCCCCGGCGCTGCCCTTTTATATTGCGGTGAGTGTAAATGCCAGCGGGGTCCTCTCCCAGGTCCCCCCCCCTACATCACAAGCAGAGCTTAGTATCAGGGATGCACTGATGCCCTCTCCTCACTCAGGTGTGGGATAGCTGGGATTTAGGACAGCATCCTCCAGAAGGCTCTTCCCAAAGGGAAAAAAAAAAAGAAAGAGTAGATGGCAGAGAGCTCTGGGCTGGACTGAGCCACAGTCAAACAGGGAGAGGTCAGGGGTGCTCAGAAAATTAAGGTACCATGTGTAAGGCTTACGCAGAAACTTATAGGAGGGGAGTTTTGCTAAAGGACACGGCGGAGGACAGGGCTGGATAAGCAGCCCCCCAGGAACTGGGGAGGGATGCTGAGGGAAGGGGCACAGCCGTTGTTTCCCAGTGGGATGTGTGGCAACTGGGCACAAGAAAATAATGGGTATTGATGGGGAAAACCAGCTCCACTCACCCCAGAAATCTTCTCTTACAGCAAGGAGCGGGGTAAAAACCCCGGGGAATATACTGCAGAAGCAAAACCCGCATTCCTGAGATGGCTGAGAAGTGATCGCATCTATCTCCCTCCATCTCCCATTTCTAAGATCCATTTCCGAAGCATCACCGGCCAAGAAACGGCGGTTGATTGGACGTGGTTAAAGCAAACAAACACACGCAAAAAATCTTCGAGCTGAAACTTAGACATTCTCCGCAAGCATCTCGCATATTTTCAAGGACACTGAGGAAATACGCTTCCCCCTCCCAGTTTTGTGGGCTTAAAAAAAAAAAAAAAATGCCCCAAGGGGGGAAAAAAAAAGTTATTAAGAACTATTTAGGAAACACAAAGCATAAAAAGCCCGTAATTATTTCTCTGCCAAGGGCCTGTCAGTTTGAAAATCCCCGCTCTTGAACAACTAATCCTTATGGAAAAAAAAATGCAGCCTCGGCAAGATGCATCATCCGTTGACTTTTGCTGTGCTTTTCCAGCACAAAGGGGGAAGGCATAAATTTGGGTTTCGTTTCATCGACGCCTTCCACCCGCAATGTTGCCTGATGGATGCACTTCCCTGGCTGACCAAGGGGACCCGAGGCAAGGCCAGCAAGGAGAACTGTGCTCTGCAAGCGTTGCTGGGGAGGGCAGGACCAAGGCTGATGTCTGGAGGCAGAAGGGCCTGAAACAGGCAAAAATAAATCAGTTTGGGGTGGGGGTATAGTTACTTTAAAAGCCAAGGATTGAAGGAGTTCCTGGGATTTTTGTTATGCGGTTGGAAATAGCATGAAGACGTTATTGGCAGGGAAGCTGCACTTTCTCTGGAGGATGGGGATGGGCCACCCCAGCGGAGCAGGGCGGGTTTGGGCTCTCCGGTTTAACAGCCGGGCTCACCACTTCACGTCACCCTGCTTGGATAAGGGTTGGTGGCATCAGTGCCTCTGAACTCTGTTGGCCTTGGAGAAACCATCCTAAACAAGGCTATTTGTGTCCCCATACGTACCCCAGTATCAAAGCATTGACCACGTTTCTTCCATCTTCACTCCAGCCCTAGAGAGCCGTAGTTTCGCCACGAGGCGAGAGGAGGAGAGAGGTGAAACACCAGGAGTGGGCAGGAGCCCGGCGAGCTCGGCCAGAGGTCATTCCCGCTGCAAACCCTTACATGAAACTCCAAACCGGATCCGGCAGAGATTCGCAACGCAGCACATCTGGAGCGAGAGCCCACCTCCCGCAACCACTGCTCAGCACCTCGGCTCCACGTCTCAGCCAAAAGAGAAAAGGCACAAAAGTGCGTTTGGAAACCCCCCTAATGATCCTGTCAAAGGGCGCAGACACTACAGCTCTTGCCGGCACGCCAGCCACCCTCCCCAGCCGGGGCGTTACACCAGGCAGAGCGGGTTAGCCACGGGGATCCTGCTGCGTGCTGGCACCCGTCCATCAGTGCTGCCCGGGTTCGGAGCCGCAGAGCGGAGGGCATCCATCACACATGCATCCTGTGTGGCAGGGGCCAGAAAATCTCATCCCTGCCACAGACAAACGCCTCACTTGAACCTACTTTCCCCATGCAGGGCCCTTCACCCATCTCAGACCTCCTTTTCCATTACTTTCTCCTAATCCATCTCCATCACAGAACCTCCCATCAACGTGGGTTTTAATGTCCTTGAGGTAATGTGTGCAGGAAGCCTCTCCTCCTTTCTGGTTAACCCTCCTTCTCAGGGCCAGAGCTGAAACAAGCTCAGACTCAAGAGCCCAACCTACAAGACTTTAAGCTTCATTAAACTTTTAAGCCAAGTCCATTGATGTTGCTCTTTCAGTCTTTCATAATTACGGATGCAGAACGAAGGAGCAACATTCACCTGAGCTGGCATCAAGAAGACAATACTTAATGGCTTTCCTAACCAAGTTCCCACGTCCACATCGTTGTTTAAAAGAATCTGTTCGATACTACTCCACGGCTCTGCCGGGCAGCGGAGATGCTGAGATATACATAATTCAGCACGTCAGTTCTCCATCGCCAACCCAGCTGGACACCCATTTGGCACAAGTGAGACTCAAGACACATGAGCCTGAACCATCGCACTGGAAACCGCAGGTGCCCGAGGCAAAAGGTTGGTTGGGTTCATGGACACAGTTCAGGTGAGCAAGGCGCTCTCAGCTCTCCCTGCAGCCAAGACCTGGAGTTTAGCATCTCCTTTGGGAGATTCAGACCTTGGCTTGGCTGAACCATGTGCTCCAGAGGAGCCTCTGCATCCCCTTCAAGCCCTGCAGGAGCCAACAGAAATTGATCTGCAAGCAGAGAGGAGATTGTTACCCCACCCTCAACACCCCATGCAGGGCCGGGGTCCTGTACACCCAACGCACAGAAGGTCCTCTCTATGATTAGCCATGGAAAAGATGTCCCTGAAATGTGTTGTAGGGCAGTCCCAACCTGGGCTCGACACACAAGTCGCCAGGTGAGAGATTTGGGGTTGAACCTTGACAAACATCCAGATCAGAAGGTCCAAGAGCCACCTCCACTACCAGCACCCATAAAATTACCCATTTGACAGCATCAAAATCACCACTGTGGAGGCAATCGCCAACGTTTCCCATGTTGCTCCTCCTGTTTAGACACGTAACTGATGAGGTTAGCAACTAGGATGCTGTTTTCCAGGAATAAAGACATAACAGAGCCAGCAAATGCCAAGCAGAAGTTCTGACAATCCAAGCATCCCTATGTTTTTATGATAGCGGTGGTTGGAGGGAAGAAATGACAACACTGACTCTTTCAAATAAAAAAAATTGCTGCAGCTGAGAACTGCCTTCAGGTCCCTTAACCTGTTTCTCTCCCCTTTCCAAATTTTTCCTGCCAAATGTTTCCTTGCGCTTTCAATAGCGAAGAGAAAATTCCTGCCTCGTTCTTCCTGCTTAAGAGTCTCGGGCAATGCTACACAGTGAAAAATCAACTTAAAATGTGGCCCCACTGGCCCCAGGCAGGGAAAAAGGAGCCCTCGGTACACACAGACTCCAGGTTCATCTAAGGAGCTCCGCAGCCCAAAACCAGAGGAGAGGATGCACTTCCCAAAGAGATGAATCGTATCCAAGCGGTCCCAGACCTCTTCTCTGGGAACCACTGTTGCCTCTTGTTGTGCTTTTAAGCTTTGCCCCCTTCCCAGGGCAGGGGACCTTGCCTAGAGGGATTTCGGGGGCTTGCTGCCCCACCGTGACGGTGGTTATCATTCCAGAGGAACAGACGTACCGGGAGGGGAGATTTTGCACGCTGGCGGCGGGGGCGGAGGACAATGGGCCAAGGAGTGATGGTCGTGTGAAAAGGGATTTGTTCCGCTGTCAAGGACAGAAAGCTCTCCCTAAGAGCAGCATTAGGAAATGAATCCCACAAGGGAAGGAGAGGGGTTGGGAGCGTCAAGAGACAATGTACCGGCAATTGTGAGAGAGGGCAGCCGGGAAGGATCAATTCCGAGCCCTCAAGGGCTCGAAAAGCACACGGACCGACTGAGGAAACCTCCTTTGGCATGCTCAGCCCTTAGAGGCGTTCGCCCGGAGGAAGCGCGGGATGCTTTGGCACGGGGAGAACCTTTCCTCTGCATCCACTGAGCCCCAGCGACTCTGGGATGAGAGGAAGCATCGCTGCCTGCCGGGACGTGCCGGGATAC
>NW_010264092.1:24002-27629 GCF_000690775.1 Eurypyga helias
TCCCTGGAGAAGCTAGTGTTGCCACAGCACAACCTCTCGTTGCCTTTGGTCAGAGGTAGCCCGAGGTGGAACACACAAAAGCGAACACGATAAAAATTAAGCGAATCTGGAGAAAGACTGAAGAATTCACGTTCAGCCTTCAAACTCTGCCAGCAAGATGCTGAAAGCATTTGCAACAATGAATAGCAATCCTTTAGCTATATGAATATTTCCTTTTTTAGCTATATTCATATTTCCAGCCCCATTTCACGGGTGAAGGAGACAAGTCTCAGCTCTTTCTCCTGCATGTGACCCATCACAGCTAAACCGGGTACCAAACGCAGGAGACCCAAACCCAACCAAGGATCGTATCTGCGGGAGCGGGAAATGCTAAGCCTCTACCAAAAATTGGTGGGTGCATGCAAGCACAGCGGGCAATATGAGAAATTGTTTGCATTGAACACAACACGATTTCAGCCCTGTGCTGGGAAATGCACACGCCACCCTCCTGAAAAATCAAACTTCTATGGGAGAAAACACAGTTTTCAGACAGCCAGCTGACAATATGTGAAGCATCTGAAGGGTTGTCAACAAGCTGAAGAAATTGGTCTTTTGTTAATAAGGTCACAGCAAAACAGATAAGCTCGAAGACAGAGCCATCTGATAGAAACCCCCCCAGATAAACAGAGACGGGTGCCACCAGCCCAAAGCTGTGCCCCTGCTGCCAGCATAGCCCTGGCAGGGCCCCGCTCAGCAACCAACTTGCCCCATGTCTTTTGCAAAAACTTTGGGATCTGGCCGTCTGTAAATATTTGGGGTGGGAAGCCAGGGATTACAGAACCTCTCTCCTGGGCAACCAAGGTTTGGTGAACTTAAAGAAAACCCAAACAAAACAAACTAAACACAACAAAACCAAACCTCAAACAGAGCTGCAATGAAATGCTTGGTGGTTTCACAGAGAGCCACGAGACAAACTGGGTACCTCCATCGCCCCCGAGGACCAACACCACCAGGAGAAGAACCCAGGGACTGGCTGGTTTCCTTCTGCCCGGACAGGATTCTTTCCAGGTTAAAAGTACTGAGGAACAAAACTGAAGTTACAGGCTAGCATAAGGGTAGCTATGGGCTTTCACACACGTTCACGCAGCGTTTGCCATGTCAGGGAGCACTGTTAGTGCCCCCCACCTGTCCCTTCTGAAATCTCTATGAATACACATAATGCAAATTTCTCATGAAACCGTATTTATGGGAAAAAAATTATTTTGTGTCAACCCCAGTATTTCATCCTAATAAACCCAAATATTTTCTCCCGGCTTTAAAGATATTCTTTACTCCTATTGCAAAGGAGAGGTTTTATTCCATCGCGGGCAGAGGAACAGCCCTCCAGCCCGGGTCCCCCGTCCCCACTTCACGTTTCCATCTGCAGAGTGCACGAGCCAGAACGGGGCACAAAAGGACAAATTGCAACTTGAAAAGAAAAATTCCCGGGACACCTCTCTCATTTCCACCTTCCTCTGCCTTGGCCACAGCCTCCTCTTCCTCAGACACCCTCCAGAATCCTGCCCACGTGCCGGCTAGCCACCAGCACGGCTAATAGCCACGGCCACCACCCTCTCTGAAACCGGGTGACGGCAGCGTCAGGTTTAGACTCTGCTGGAAAGCTCCTCGAGGAGGGGCTGAGCAAGAAACCAAATTCTGGGCTCTCTTAAATCCACGGCTCAGAAAAATCCCTCCCTGTGGCTGCAAGCAGGTGAAGAACTGGCGAGGGGAGGGCTGTTGAGCCGGGGCAGGAGAGGACCCCAGCTGTCTCTCCAGCTGGTGGAAACAAAATTCTCATCAAACCGAAACAAACCTCCCTTTCTTCCCCCAGCCGACTTCTTTTCGGCGCCTACGTCGGTATTGTAAAGATCTGAAGAGGTTCCCCCAGCTCCAAACACCCCATCAGGGGCTGATCAGGGAGCGCTGTGCTACGGGGGAAGAAGAAAGAGAAGAAGGGGGAGGGAGGGGGAAGGAAATCATTGTAAGTCCGAAATAAGATGGCACAAACCCTGGACAGTCCCAAGGATACTCAAGTCCCGGCTCTGCCAGCGCTGACCTGCAGCCCCCAGGGTCCAATAAGGAGGAGCAAGGGTGACCCCAAAGCCACCCCTGTCCCCACCACGGAGGGACAGATGACAAGTATATTCGGCTGCCTCGCTCCCAAGCTGCCAAACGTTGCTCCCTTCCAGGCCTTTCTATGAAACATTAATTGTAAGACACAAATCTAATTAAGGGCAGGGGAAAGGGGCAAGATGCCAAATCTCTTCTCCGCTCTCTTTGGAAAGGGGGAGCCCCACAAGTGGGAAGACAGAGGGTGGTGAGGATGGGGGCAAGGCGTACTTTACTCGCGCTGTTTTTCCCGGCTCAGATCTCGCAGCAGCCTCTGTGACGCTCCTCTCGCCACCACATCCTGCTGCTTCCCTGCTTTCCACCCCCCTCAGCATAACCAGGTGATTTAATGACAAAAACCCAAGGGCTGATACCCACCACTGCACCCCCGGTGAGGATGAGCCCCAGAGCCACACTCATCCCAGCCCACAAAGACTCGGCACATTTCCTCCAGGAGCTGTGGGAAAGGGGGCGAGGACAGAGAGGGGTTTTCTGGGGTAGATGAGGTGCTGGGTGGGGATGGAGAGAAGGCCAGAAGGATGGGAAGCACTGGAAGAGGGATCGGAAAAGAGAAACCAGAAAGAGGGACATCATGCCATGGAGCTACTGTGTGCTCTGCTACACCACCCAGACCAGCCTGACTGCCCTCATCCCTGGCCATCCGGAGAAACCCAAGTTAGCACCGGCATCTCCATCGGATTCCCTGCAAGAAGGGAAAAGGACCTCCAGAGGACATGCGGTAGCCAGGGTGACCCATGGCTCTCTAGAGGGACCGTTCTCTCCCATCAGTCACAAGAGGAGCTGGAAGTCTCGTTTCTCCACGTGAGAAAAGGCAAAGGAGCCCATATCACCAGCACAAACCCCCAGACCATGGAAGTCTCTGGCCGGTGGGCCGCTCTCAAGCATTCGGCATCGGCATCAACTTATTCGCTCAATCCGTTTGGGATTATCCCTCTCACAACCTTTCTGGGCTATGGAAGCAGTGCCACGGTTTGCAGCTAATTGCACAATTACGTTCATTACCCACGATAAGCAAGATAAACAGCCACCATGCTTCAAATCTCTTCCCCCTCTCTCCTCTACGGCAGCAGCTGCCAGACGAGCTTCCAGCGAGAGAGAGGAGGCTGCGCTGCTCCGAGCCGGGCAGATCCCACCTTCCCCCCGGGCAGAGCCAGCCGTGGTCTGCCGGGACCACGCTGCTGGGGATTCAGGCTCATCCCCCGTAGGAAGATGCTGGGTGTGATTTAAAAACCCAACACCAGTGGGTTTCCTTCACACGCGTTTTCTTTTATGCACGTTCAGAAGTTGGATGGATTTTTTTTTCCCCTCCTTCGCAGCCGGATGAACATCCTTGTTTTAATTCACGGAGGAGGAACCTGCACAGCCCTATGACTCCGGGAGTGGGGGATTTTAGAGCGCCCACCAGGCAGGGGAAGCTTTGCGACAACGGGGCAGAAGCTGGCAAGGGCACAGAGCCATCAAGCCGTGCGAAGACAGGGC
>NW_010264093.1:0-3464 GCF_000690775.1 Eurypyga helias
GTTAAACCAGTATGTTTTGTCAGTATGACAAAATCAGACATAGAGCTTGCCAACAAACTGCTTACACTGCTGGTCCCCACAGATGCACTTTTTGGTGGCAGGAAAAATGCCATTTGTGAGTATTACTGACAGAAAGCTACTTTAGTATAATTTTGCTATCCTCTATCGGTTCATCAAAAAACCGATACATTCCCCTCTTGGACACCCTGGAGTTATTTTTGAGAGTTTTTACAGCCTACTTTGGGATGTTCAAAGTACAAGCCTACCCACCTCATGGGCTCTTTCTCCCTGTGCTTCCCATGAGTATAGATGGCAAGCTACTGTTTCCCTTGTGCCACACTTGTAGAGAAAGCTCCAGGCACTCTGCATCCACAGTAACAAAGAAGGAGCCCTTGTGAGTACCTGATATTCCCTGGAACCAAACAAGGCTCTGGAGAAAGGCTACAGGGTCTGTGATCTTTATGACATTTGACATTTTGAATGGGGTAGAAGTCTTTTCCCGGGTTATATAAACCTCTACCACGGCCAGAAGCAGGAAGCTTCGGGCTACCCTGCTTGGTATACATATGATGGCAAAAAAGCTAGCATGTTGAAGATCACATGCAGAAAGAAGATGTCATTTTGTGGTAAGAACATATTAAGAAATCCCTGCCAAATGCCAAATTGCAAAACCACTTTTAAATTCCCCATGGGGAAAATTAAGGCAGAGATCCAACTTACCCAACATTGCCATTGTAAGAGAAACAGATGGGTTGTAGGGTTACCTCTTTAGTCTGGCTTACAATGTGTCCTCCAGAGATTTTAACGATTAGGATGTGGCCACAGTGTCATGGAAGCATGCCAAAGGAATGTAACACTAACGTTTTCATAGTGTGCTTCACCGACATAGCCAGGCCTCAAGCTTTGCAATCTCTTACATGCCCTGCAAGACCATTGCCTTAATCATGACACAGACCCTGTGACATTTTTGAGTCATCTGAGGGACTCAGTGCTGCTGCTCAGGTGAGTTGACAGACAACTTGCCACCTGACAAGCACGTTATGGAGTTTGTGCCATCAGGCCCCAAATCCTATGGCTACTTGCAGTCTGGAGGCAAGTGTTGTTTGAACACTAAAGGTATCATTCTAAATGCCACACAGAGAGAAAATACCAATTTTGAGGCACTGAGGAGGCTTGTGTTGGACACAGGATAAATTCAGCCAGTGATGAGCTTAAGAAGAGGGTGGTATAGCAGTGCTCTATCATCAGGTATGAGGAGAAGTGGGCAGTAGAAACCAGGACCCATCAGAACACACAGATGGCAGTCTAAGACAAAGAGTACCAACCAAAACTTTAAAAGCCTCCCCTACAATTTCTGGTCATGGAAACACACCTCTTTGGCTATTTTGGCACAGCCTAGGAACTCCAGGAATGTTTATTTGGTGTTTTGGAGAATGCCAACCACTTCTTCTCTGTTATGACTGAGAATAATGTGTTTTCTGACAGTTGTTGGCAGGAACTGCTCTGTAAATACTCTTTTGTCAGACTTGTGTAGGATTCATCTGAAAGTCTTAGTGACTGATAACCATATATTTCCCACTAATAAAGTAAATATGGTTGTGATCAATGATTTGATGAACTCTGCTTGTGAGAGCAATGAAACTGAGAAAACTTTTACTAAGTATGCCTCACAGGAACCTCAGTGTCCAGAAAGTTGTTGGGGTTGGGTTTTTTGGGGTGTTTTTTGTTTGGTTTTGGTATGGTTTGGTTTGGTTTGGTTTTGTTGTGGTTTGTTTATTTGTTTTGTTGTGGTTTTGGGGGTTTTTGTTGTTGTTAGTTTTTGTTTGTCTAGGGAAAAAAGAGCTGCACAGTCACTCTGAACACAAAATACATGGTGTCAATTGAGAATCCCAGAGATAACTGTCAGGTTGCGTCCATAGCCAGGCAGATATATCCTGCAAGGCCCTGTTCTTTTTAGAAGCATTTGAGGAACTTATATGGGTACCACATGGGTATATGGTTGCCAGTTTAAATGCTTCTATCCCAGAGAATTTTAAGCTAAGACCTGGTCTTTTCCAGCCAGAGCAGCTGGCTCTTTAGACATTGAAAATGCAAAAGACTCATGTTCAACAGTAAATAGAGAGGATCTGGACTGACATCTTGTATTGCTATCAGTGTAGACAGGATCACAATCCGGTCTCTGTCCCTCCTGGCTCTGTTGATTAGTCCTTCCTGTGGCAGAGGAAAGCAACGTTCTGCATTACTGATGACCTGATAAAAGCCATTTCTGAAATTGCCCAGAATACATTGAAGGGGAGCATGGCATTGGAACCCCAAGACATATACATGCTGGAAAAGTTTTGCAGATTCATTAAAAGCTTGAGGAGTAACAGCATATCCTTCAAACCCCTGTTCCTTGCAAAGCTACCATAGGCATGTCTCCATTCAAGTCTACACATTATGACAGTGCCTACTGAAAAGAGAACACTGGATAAAGCATTTCCACCCTCATCCAAATTGGCGTAAAAGCTACAGTATATCAAGCCTCAAGCTGAAGTCAGAAAGGATGATTTAGTTTAGTAGGCTGGGTGGATTCTGGAATGCTTGGATGGATGCAAAATGTTTTGTAGCAAAGCATTTTTCCAATATATGGCCATTTTGGCATATAAGGTAGATAGAGAGCACTATGGACTTAAATTTTTTCTTTCTTCCCCACGCTCCCTGAAAGCAAAAACTTTTTCTTAAACTTCAAGAAGAGCCAGCAAAATGCTTTTTCCTATAACAAATAAATAAATACTAGTCATGTATTGGCTGGTCTTGTTCATCATCACCATCATATACTGAGCTTGTTCAGCCTGGAGAAGAGAAGGCTCTGTTGAGACCTTATAGAACCTTCCAATACCTGAAGAGGACCTACAAGAAAGCTGGAGGGGGGCTTTTTACAGGGGCCTGTAGTGACCGGACAAGGGGTAATGGGTTTAAATTGAAAGAGGGGAGATTTAGATTGGATATCAGGAAGTTCTTCACGGAGAGGGTGGTGAGGCACAGGAACAGGTTGCCCAGAGAAGCTGTGGATGCCCCATCCCTGGAAGTGTTCAAGGCCAGGCTGGATGAGGCTTTGAGCAACCTGGTCTAGTGGAAGGCCCTGCCCATGGCAGGGGGGTTGGAACTGGATGATCTTTAAGGTCCCTTCCAACCCAAACCACTGTATGATTCTGTGTTTCTATGTCTAAGTGGCATAGGCATACAGTTAGTCAGAGCAGATCAACTGTGATACTATTTATGCAGGGCACCCCTGTCTATTTCTACTGGTGTTGGTAGCAAGATTTCTCTTAATTTCTTAAATGCAGCGATCCTACCCAGACTGAAGGGAATCAGACAGAAGAGTCAAGCTCATTCAGATCCCAAACATGGATTTAAAGATATTCTAATACAGTTGCAAAAATTTTGTGCTGCCTCTGCCTGCATAATGCAGTGAATCACAC
>NW_010264093.1:3495-14372 GCF_000690775.1 Eurypyga helias
CCTACTCAACCAAATTCCTGTGGGTGTTGTGAATAGATGGAGGTCACAGTCCAGCAGGTTTATGCTGTCTTAATTTTTATTCCTAAGCAAATCTCATCAGATCTTGTTTACCTGATGACAGCAACTTTCATTCCTGGCTGAAAAGTTCTCTACTGCAATTGCTAGTAAGTCTTGATAATTCCCTCAAGCCTTGCAAAGGAGCTAGCAAGAAGAACAAATAAATTTTGAATTGCTGCTAGGCATGTGAAACTTGGAGATCTGAAAGTGCGAGGTTAGATGATCTCCCAGGATACAACTTAAGCCCACATTTGAGCCTATTATTTATTGGCATGAAGCTGGTGGAAGCAAAGAAGAGAGAGGGAAGAAAGATTTAGCTGTTTAAACTAAGTAATAAGTAGTAAGGGAGAAGGACCACAGAAACATCCCAAAAGGAGTTTAGTAACATGCATGCAGTTAGAATGCTGGTTTCTTGTTTTTATGCCCTTAGGTCCCTCAAAGCATATTCATCAAAAAATTAAAGATTTAGTTCAATGCAATTCTCTTTGGCAGTACCTGATTTAAAAAATCACACAGCCTCATGAGACACTGCAAGGACAAAGACTGCTATGAGGGTCAACAAACACCACACATCGGGGGTTAAATAAAGCATGACACAGTTTGCTTTTTCTCATTCAGGCTTTCATCATAGTGGGGGAAAAAAAAAAAAAGAAAGAAAGAAACCTTCCTGGAAAGCCAAGTACTCACACAAGCCTCTGCTTCATGGGGATTAATGATCCCCATTCAAAACTGTGCTACATTCAGAGTAGCAGGGATAACTATATTGTTTGTTGGCATGAAAGGGTGGGTCTCCTTTGACTTCAGCAGAGTTTGGCTTATTTATGCTAGCAGAGAATTTGGCCCTGAAATTATTAGTTGCATTATAAGTACCTTCTTCTGCCAGAGCAGGATTATTCCCTCATTCAATACATTTTGCATTCTATCGTTAAACATGAAATGTTAAGCATTCCATATGACAGGATTTTCCATATGCCTCTTGGGATGCTAACTCATTAAGAACTTTTTATGATTGCTCAGCCTTTGCTGATTTCTCTTTATTACCATCTGAGTCCAGTAGTCCCAGTTCTGCTGCATGGTACCACCCAAAGCAATTCTCCATCCCTTCTTTGTGTGCAACTATCATGTTTCAGGAAAAGGAAGGATCCTCTTTTCGTAACACTAGCCTATGCATATCTGATTGTTCTGCAAAATGTTCAGCATTTGTTATTACAAGAGTTACAAGTTCATTTAAGAAATAAGCAAAATGTAACCTTTGATCTTGCTTACGTGCTAAAAGGAGTACAAAAATTCTTATTGAGCAGGTTGCCAGGAAAAAGCACATGAAGAAGTACAACATGCTTCTGCCCCTACATGTAGGTGAATGGAGATTGCCAGATGCACTAGAGGCACTCTTTAAAGGGGAACCATAAGGAAAGTAAATGAGGAGCTTCCTACTTCTCATCTGGTGCTGGAAGTACACTCTGTACACACCCCGACACTGCTGCTAAATGCCAGAGACTGAGCCCTGCTTGTTGAGATGGATTATATGAGCAGAGCACTAAAAAAAGGCCAGCAATTCCTCGGCCCACTGTAAGGCCACTTGCTTTGGATTCCCCAAGATTGTAAAGGTAGCTCTGCCACATGATCTAATTTTGCTTTTCTTATATATTTTAAGCAATAATTTACCATCTAAGTATTTCCTCAGAAATCAATATGGCTACCTGTGAAATAAAATGGTATTCCATTGCCAGTAAAGATGGCACCAAAAAATAGCCCCTGAGCTCCTCTTACACAGCTCAGTAGGAGTTTAGCCAGTATACATACTTTCAGACTCTCCTGAGTTGCAGAAGCTAGAAGTCCTGCTCAGCTCCTGATACAGTAATTTTGTCATTCCTTTTCAAAGAAAAATACACATCTCCTTCTGTCTTTGTAAGTAAATATTTACACCTTTGCAGGGTGCCGCAAGTCATTCCTCTTAATACACCACGAAGCAGGTTAAACTGCGTGGAGACTGATGCCTAATATAAAACTAGTCTTATAAAGTGAGAACTCAGAGCATTGTGATTTTGGCTGCGAAGCCTCACTGGGCTTGAGCAGCTAAACTGCTGGAGTCCAAGTGTAATTCTGATGCCAAACATTTGTCTGCACACTGTTCCTGTGCAGCTCAGGCTCAGCTTTGTCAACATCCCTGTGACTTAGAAGGCACTGCTCCTCCTTGCCTCACATGCGGACACTGTCCCCTGTTAATGAAGTCATACTGACTGAACGTAGAGTGCTCCAAGGGAATGCTGACCGTAGGGCACGGGAGACACACAGAGAAAGGCCCTGCCCTCTCCGCCCCAACACGCACCGTTTTACAGCCCATAGCTTTCTAGCAGGGAGACAATACAGAGTGTCACATCTTCCAACTCTCTACTGAGAGGTGCTCCCAGCTTTGCCTCTGGATGGTCACCACCTGCGATACACTTGGGCAGAATAGAGGTATGTTTATGAAGGAGGGAATCAATTTTCTCTGTTAGTCTAGATGCCACAGAACAAATTATTTTCAAATACAGCCCCTCCTAGATGAAGGTTTTGTTTGCACACTGCACAGCCTACAATACAAAATCAGTGGAATATTCACTATTCTTAGTGAAAGATACTTACATTGCAGTGTACTTGTTTTCTAAATTAGGTAAGCTGACCTAGTAGTCCATTCTTGGTTTTGGCCTCTGGGCTTGATTTCATCAAGAAGCAAAACAAAGTTTGCTGAAGTATAGTCTGCTATGGTTAAGGTATTTACTTCAGTGATATCATTAGCTTAAATCATAAAGAATTCCCCTTCCAGCTTCATTTCCATAACACTTCAGAGAAGGTACCATCATTCAAGAACAATGGTACTTTTCAACTAATTGGAATGATTATCTTATGCGAAGGAAGCAATAAATCAGTAACAAATGCCGACTAGAGCTGAAACGTTGGAGTTAAGCAATTCCAAAAGGAGGAAAAAAATTCATAATAATAAATGAAAATGCCAGATCTGCCAGTGTATTACAAACTGTGTGGTCTTCAGTATCTATATGGTTCTGGTTTTGGAAACAGCTTATACTAGATTCTTTAATCCAAGGGACACCTTTTTAACTTAGTATGAACATGACACAATTGTGTTAGTGAGATAATCCTTTTAATTTAAAATTCACGTCAGAAAAATATTTTTTCCTCTATTTTTTAAATTTGCAGTAGTTAGCTTAACTGGTCTTACAGGGCAGTAGCAATGTCTTGAAGATGTCCGGTTTGTGAAGTGATATACACCAAAACAGAATTCAAGGTAGTGGGCAGTACTAGAATTCCACAATTAATTAATACAGAATAGTCCTTACAGAGTACCACCCTTATCATCTCTTTCTATTGCATCAAACAAACAAACAAACAAAAAAACCCCAAAAAACCAAACACCAGACAGGATTAAAGGAATTTCAGTTTTCAAATTCAGACAGCATAAATCTTATTGTGTCAAAAGATGTATGTCAGATATAAGATGAAAATAAAAATGTAAGAATATATAAAAAAAAAAAGACAAAAATCAAACAGATAGAATGGCCCAAGTAAGCTAGACTCCCCACCAAACATCTGGACACTGCAAACTCTGAGGAAGTTACTGCATCAGATTCCAGATTTTGCAGCTGTCTTGTAACAAGCTGAACCAAAACCTTGGATGTGACCATATCTGAGTGTTAAAGATGTTTGGATTTGGATCTTAGTTCCTAGCTCTAGGCCAGATACAATACATGTATTTTAGATGTTTCTGAGCCACTAAAATGACTGAGCTTTGTAAAAACCAAAGCATATATGTCGAGATGATTTACCATATTAAGAAACCAGATTAATTAATTCCAAATATTCTTATGTAGAACTTACTCACCTAGGTAAAATTTTAGGTGTGCGTACTCTATTAGTCCCATGGAATGTGCATGCATTATGGGTCTGTAAATTCCAGAAGTACTGGTTATTTAAGAGGCAACTAAATGCATTTTAGCAGGTTTGTTTGCATACAGTATTACTTTGCTTAGTAAACACAAAGTACCATCTATTGAACTGCTCACGTCTTTATATCATGGTTTCGCACATATCAGTCAGAATTCTTTACGTTTTTCAGAGGTCATTCAGAAATCTTGAAGATCTTTGGTATTTACCAGAATATTTTCCCTTGTAAGATAAGAAGCCTTTTTTGTCTGAATAGAAATATGAGTAAATAACATTTCCTTATGTCCTTGTTTGCTCTCAGACAGATTAATTCATTTTATACCACAGAGATACAAATTATCTTCTTCAGATGCTATTGCTTTTAAAGATAGCTATTTTAATTATTTCATCTCTACCACGTGAGATAGAAATACTTAGACAACAGCACCTGACAGCAGTTTTTCAGAGAATAGCTGCTGCAAGACAGAGATAGGCAAAGTCTGAGCCCCACTGTAATAAAAAAAATTCTGTCACAACCTGGAGATCGAAAATCTGCCAAGTACTTCTGGTATCTGGAAGATGCTTGGTATTCCCCCAGGCTGCAGCGGCCCTGTCGTCTTTCCTTAAGTGCCACTCACATTGTACAAGCACCTCACCTCAGCCAGAAGGTGGGTTTCAGAAGTGGTATGCCTGAAAGCGTAGAAGTAGAAGTGAAACTGCTCTGCAGGAGATGGAATTACACCGTCACGGAGGAGATCGATTGCAAAGAGTAGTCAGCTAAATTAAAAGCCCAGAGCGCCAGTGTTTTCATAGAATTCTTCACCCAGAAATCTAAAACAGCAGCAGGATAACAAAAAACCTTTGAAACACAATTTTTTTTCCCTCTTTAGAGAATTTGGGGAAGTAGAATTTCCTTTTCCTTCAGGATACATTTTTGTCTTTCTTGACTGTTCAGAGAGGCATGTGCCAAACTGCACTTGTACTACCATGCAGATTGCAATCACAATTGCCATTCAAAAATAGAAGGTTCTTAAAAATCATTAGATTCAAGGTGTTGTAAATGCCCTTTTCAGCTGTTCCTGGGGGTTTTTTGCCTTTTTTTTTTTTTTTTAATACTCTAGAAAGCATTTGGAAATCTTGTAAGTATTTTTGAGCAAGAAACATACATAAAAGGTTTCTCATGCATCCAGTCCCATCTACATGTTAACAGCTTTTCAAATAAAACTGGAGATCTTGCAATAGATGCTTATAATGAACTTCACTTTTGACTACACTGGTCAAGAGAGCTAAAACAATGCCATGTAATGAGCCATGAATATAATTTAATTATTGTTTTTCATTCTTCTGTGTCTAGTCTCAGAATAATTACACGATCAAGTCTTGACCAGTGATTCAAAACTGGATCTTAAAAACACTACTGCTTCCTCCACCTTTATACGTCCTTCCTCACCCGTTCGTGAACTGTATTTAAAAGCAGCACTAAGGAGTTCTGAATGAACACAGGCTTCTTACACAGACTGAAGTTTTGGTGTGAGCCAAGGTGAGTAAATGAAACCAAAGTCCTGGGACTTAAGAAAGATCAATGAACCAGTTATTCAGCTTTCAAGGATTTTCAGTCAGTCAGCACAAAGACACTAGACAATATTCACACTGAAATGGAAGTGAGAGATCACTTGCACTCGTTGCTCTGAAGTTTTAGTTAGATAAGTGAAATCCAGAACATCAGTAATCATGATCAAAGAGGATGGCAGCCATCTACACTGACAAGGGTCATCTCTCATTTGCCCACTTGAAGCAGTAGGTAAAACAGGTAGTCAGTGTGCTATAACTTGCTGTTAAGTTGTCCTACAGATCTACCTAGCTTTGCTTCCTGGGAGACATAAGAAGAAGGATGCTAAAAGAGTGAGTGTCTCTCAATTCTGCAGCCATTTAATTTACAAGAGGAATAAATGCAATTAAAATAAATCACAGGAAACCTTTAAGAAAGTAGCAGGAATAAATTCTTCATTTCATGTCAAATGAAGGACTCAAATCTCGGAGGCTGGTAATAAGATACACTGTTTTCTATAGCTAAAGAAAAGTGCTGTTCCGAAGCTATTATAACAATCAACATTAACCAACAATCTTACTGGAAATTTAAGATGAGTAACAGAGGATTTAATGATAGTCTTGGCTATAATCCTAGAGCCCATGGTGCAGCAAGTCAGTAAGACAATAATAATTCTGTTTTAGAAAAATATGGCGGGGATCAGAGTGATGGCCAAGGTCAGTTCCTGCAATGAAAAAAGCACTGTAAAAAAGGCTCAGTTTATATAGGTATCTATATGATTTCTATTCTGTATGCCATCATAGAACCCACAGCAATTCTCAATAGCCTACAGAAAATTTAAAGACAAATGGGGAAAATCTGCAACTATAAAGAAACAGAGGAACATCGGAAGTGAGCAAAAAGACCGACAGGAGACAAATCTCATAGCTTCCTGATGTAGCAGGGACCCTCTTTGATGAACCTCCCAGCTTATCCTCAACAGGAAACCCTTACATTACTGAAGAGAAAGAAAAGAATTCTAATTTTTCTTCCCATGTGATCTAAAGGAACATGACCTCTTTATCCCAAAAGCAATAGCTGGTTAAATCCTGAGCATATTAATTGGTCACATCTCTCGGATACCAGATAAAAACTACTATCAGCAATCACACTTTACCTATATTCAATTTATTTTCAGACCAGTGCTTCAGAGAAAGAGGACAGGGCCCAGCAGCTGATCTTTTAAGTGCTCACTGAGGGGGGAAAGAAAGGGAGGAAGACTGAGAAGGAGGACAAGAGAGTTTTCTCTCCTTGGCAAGGAAATAAGCGTCCCTAGCAACTAGTGGGACATTCAAAGCACATGTTAATACAGCAAAGTCAGACTGCAAACAGTGTTCCAGGCTCTTTTCAAACTCCTTTTGTAACATGATGTACTCAGATATCCAAAACTTCACTCCTGATCTCCTAGGAATGATATTATTTAAAACATAAAACCCCTCTCCTAAGTTTTCCAATATTAATATTAAAAAAAATTGAATCTATGGACCATTTATCTTATTTCAGAGGATATTACAGGACTTCTCCTTAGATGGTTGGAAATGCTATTGTAACAGTATTTGGATTAGTACTTTAGTGTTCAGTTATGATTAATTTCTTCATAAATGGTATATAACCATTTCAATAAGCATTTTTGTTATCCCTTAACTTAAAAAGTGTTACATCTTCCTTAGATCTCTACTTTGCAAGTCTTCATAGACTTGTACCTTCTGTGCACCTGTTCCAATTTCAGTTCATCTTTTCTCAACATACATGATGACAAATAACTGTATGATATAATATCAGACAGGTTTTTCAAGGACTTTATAAAAATATCTATTGGCAGAATTGTTTTTTTGCAGCTATGATACACTGGCCTCTCAAAAGCAAGTTCCTACTGATCAGAACACTGATCACTTTGGTGATGCATTTTGGTGATCACTTTGGTGACGCTTTGGGTGTTTGGAGCCATGCAAGTGCCTGGGCAAGGGAAGCAGCAGACTAGGTGGAGGGGCTGTTGCTGGCGGAGGAGTCGTGGCAGAGACATCTGCTGAGAGGCTTCCTAAGGCCTGTCTTCTGGCCAGGGTTTCCACATCGGTGGCTCATCCCTCTCTTCACTTGCATGGCATGGAAACGGCACACCGCAGGTCTGCATCTTTACCCTGTCATGGATGTTCACTCTCATAGTGGGCCAGCAAGGCCCTGCACAAGCTGCCTTGTCCCAGAAGGAGCTGTTGTGGTCTCCTGGGTGCTCGTGCACTTTGATGAGAGTGGAGGTGTGCAGCAGCCCCTTAGCACACGCCTGGGGGCACTTTTGTTGTTGAAACTTCTGAAGATGTTGTGGAGCCAGAGGGGCTGAGTGGACCTAAGCCCCAAGGAGCCCCAGCCCGTGTTGTCCAGAACCAGCGCTGCCTCTCTGCCCCATGGGACAGCCCCTGTCTGGCAGGGCTGGTCCTGACCAGGTAGAGGGAATGCAGGGGACCATGCTCGGCACCCACCGTGCCCGCGTGCTGCCATATCAGATGTCCCGTGCCTGTCTGCTCACAAATGCACAACGTGATACCAAGTGGGCTGTGGGATCTGTCTTCACCATCTGCCACCCTGTAGCTCTGTCTGTGACAACAAACATAGAGCAGGGCCAGGCCTTGCTGAGGTCTGGCACTATGGGCCATAAGCTTGGGCCTGGAAGGAGCTCACTGTGTGCTGGTGTCTGTCTCCAGGAGGAGATCTGCCCAGACAGGCAACACTCCTGCAGCAGAAGGAGAGCACAGAAGCGTGCAGGATCTCTAACCAGGATGGTGAGGAGAAAGGCTCCTCCAAGAGCACAGCGGCCAGGTTGGCCAAGGTGAGGAGCCAGCACAGCCCAGCAAGATCTCCAGAGGACTGAGGCACTAAATGGCAGAGGCCTGCACAATGCAATGCTCCAGGAAATAAGGAGCATTAGGGCTACGTCTCAGCCCACATTTGCACCCAGCCTGCCTGTGGCTGGTCTCCACAACCCTATAGAGCCAGCATCATCCTGCCACGAGAGAGGCCTGGGGCTACCTTGGCTGCGTGACAGTGATGGACCTGGCTACGATGTCCATGTCTCTGTGCGATGCTATAGTAATGGTGGGATACCCCAGGACTCAGACCTAACACTGCCTATTCCACCACATTCCATCCTTAGGACTCAAAGCATTTTATGTATGAGTAGTTCTATCAGTAATCTTAGGCTAAAGCTGAAAAGCAGTGATCTATGCATAGGTACTCTCCAGGCCAAAAGAAAAGATAGAATAAAATGAAAGACTCTCAACCCATGTTTTTATCTACTATTATACAACCTTGCTGAAAGTCATTTTGAAACAATGAAAAGGGAAAACTAGGAGAAAAATACTGGTCCCTTGATCAGAAGAGGACTGCCAGAACCCAGGATTTAATTTTACAGTATTGCAAGTTGTTTTCATGAATCAAATGACTGTTTCCCTAATCAGAAGTATTTCTAGTCTGTAGTTTCGACATTAGCTTAAATTGCCCGGGTTTGCCCCTGCGTCTCTGGCCCATGTGCTCCTGCAAACTTCTTAAGACACAATAGGACATATTTATGAAAAATGAAGTGAAGACTCTCTGCTGGATAAACTATTTGTAGAGATTTGCAAAATCATAGGCTGAAGATCAGCAGTAGAAATAAATATTAAAAGAACTTCATAACCTATCATCTACTGAAATAAAGCAACTAGGAAGAATTTCTCTATCAGGACACAACAGAAACATGGAAAGTAAAAAGTAAAAAGTGTTTTCCTCACTGTTTTGGCTGAAGCATGTGGCATTTTACTTCACTTGTTTGTGCTTGTGCCTAAGCAG
This sequence comes from Eurypyga helias, assembly GCF_000690775.1. Classification (NCBI taxonomy): domain Eukaryota; kingdom Metazoa; phylum Chordata; class Aves; order Eurypygiformes; family Eurypygidae; genus Eurypyga; species Eurypyga helias. The sequence goes on from NW_010264093.1 coordinate 12,881, forward strand.
GATGAAAGACTAAGCAGATAAATGGGATTTTGACTGGTGCATTCTGTGAGATTATTTTTCAAGTGTTTTTAAGCGTGTTTCAAGCACTTCACTAGCAGCACACAATTCTTCCTGTTAAAGCTTCTGGAGAAGGAAGAGGTCATTGATTCGCTCACTGTAAGATTTCGGTCCTGGTACAAAGCCCATTGAACTAAGTGGAATGCTACATTAGGGTTCAGTTTAGGTGATGTTGGTATATTTTTTGCCTCAAATAGTGCAAATTGACCGTTCATTATCCAAACTAATACATTGGTGCACACAAAAATAATTTTATTCACAGCACAGCAAACTAGTGATTGTCAAAAAATTCTATGGTAGCTATCACATAGACAGCAATTTCTCACCAGTTTGGGTAATATTAATGATATCAAATTAACAAGTGCTATTGAGGTATGGAAAATATGGACTATTTTGCATTGATGTGTACATATATTGTATATATAACATGTAGAGGTATGCAGTATTTTGGTCAGGTGCACAGAGTGAATCATATCAAATCTAAGTACAAATCACAGATCTTCTATCTCATAAATTATCAAAAAATTGGACCAAATAAAAATGCAATGTTCATTGCTGCAAATATTTTGCAGCAGTGAACTGTGCTTTCTATAATTGTTAAGATAAAGACATCTATTTTACTTTAAAAGAAGCTTGAAGCATAAAAATACCTTGAAGTTTAAATCTTTTCAGCTTACTATCTATGCAGTTGAATAATAATTCTGATTTCAGGATGCATACAATACACAGGTAAATCTAGAAGTCTGTCAAAGAGATAGACAGTAAAGAAAGTTTGAATAATTAGACACCAGATACTGTAATGTAGGCTCTAACAGAAAGTTTAGTGCTGCTGTTAAATCAGAAGAAATATTCTGGATATTATTTTCCTCCTCAGTTCTATCAGTGGCTCTCTACCTTCAACCTTTATGACTGAAATTCACCTTTTCATGAGCCACTTTACGACTCTTGGAAGAGAAGCACTGCATTCAATATATTAATGATCAAGTAAACAAAACTCCATAATAGGTGCTTTCTGAGAACAAACACAAAATGAAGCAACCTATTGAACACTTCCAAATGCAAACAGCATTTCCCTCTTCATCACCAAGATTCTTCTCAGTTTGCCTGGATGGTATTCAGCCCTTTCTCACTGCATTAAAGGTACTTGCAGGTATCCATTACTTTCTGTCTTGGCCTGGTGATGATTGCTCAAAATTGTTGAAGAGCTGGAAGTGAGACAAAGCCTTCCTAGTTTTGCATGAAAAATACCACACAGATCATTTGTAAAAAGATTTGTTCTTGTCATCTATCGGCATGTGTAACTCTAGCAAAAACTGTATGAGCTTCACGTGATATACTTTACCCACTTACACTACCTGAATGTGTTTGACATATTTCAAGGATTACTCAATTATTATTGTATTTTTTTATTTACAAGGAATTAATTTCTTTCCCT
>NW_010264093.1:14384-15856 GCF_000690775.1 Eurypyga helias
GACAATGCAGCTTCCTTCGTAAAATGAAAATATGCAGGGTATCCAGAGGTGTGCTAATAATGCTTGACATGAGGAATATTTTCCCTAACAGAAAATAGAAAAGAAAAAGTGCTTGTAGGCCAGCTAGGCAGAGATTTTAAATGTGATAACACCTCTATTGCACTACGCAGTTCTAGCATGCTGTTACAAGTACTCAAATACAGTAGAACATTCTTCAGGTGTAGATAGGGCTAAAGCATCCATTAAGAACTTTAAATTCACCTATCATTAATATAAATTTCCTTGCTCTTCATGTACTGTAGAAACATACATATGCCATTAAACTAAAATTAATGAAGTCAGGTAAATTTTCATTACAGGGATTTTGGAGGTGAAATGCTGAAGGATTACATTTTGTCATGTCAAATTAAAAGATTTACATAGATGTCCATGTTAGGAATATCCTTGTGTTACATTATCTTTTAAAAATACACACATGTGAATCTTCAGCTTTGAAGAACACTAGACAGGCCAAGTATGAGTGAGGAGGAACTGGTTGTAAATTTCAAAAGAAAAACAGTGCCTAAATACAAATATTTTTGTTTTACCTTATGTGAAAGTTAGATTTTATTTTTCAGTTTTTTAATTCAGTTCAACCACAAGAAAGTTCCCTTAGATCGCTGATGTGGCATAATTACTGTGAACCATAGATATAAGAAGATGTATTTAAACGTTTACAGCATCTCAGTCATTCTTCAAAGCTCTTCCCTTGTTTGAAGCTCTTGAGTAAAAACTGCTGGTCATAGGCAATTGTGTCATACTAAATCATACTGAGATCCTATTTAGTTAAAATCCCCATTACATGCCCATTCTTTTCTGACACTTTTTTGACCTGGATTTGCAATTTACAGTAGTGCAATAAATATTGTTACATTTTTTAAGGTCCATAGTGCATTCTTTCCATATACCATATTTTCTCTGGACTTCATTGCCAATAAAGACTAGCTACCATAGTGAAAGATTATGACATTTAGCATTTTTTGACAGCATACCAGTAGGATAAAATATGAGGTTTTCAGATTCTATTAACCCATTCAACTGAGATTACACTGTTGGTCTGAGTTGTTCTCAGTCAACAATAGTGACCCATTCAGAACCCTTATAAGAAAAGGAGGAATATAGAGGGAAACCTTGAATATTATACACTCACAGAATCACAGAATCATAGGTTGGAAGGGACCTTTAAAGATCATCTAGTTCCAACCTCCCTGCCATGGGCAGGGGCACCCTCCACTAGACTCTCAAAGCCTCATCCAGCTTGGCCTTGAACACTTCCAGGGATGGGGCATCCACAACCTTTCTGGGCAACCTGTTCCAGTGCCTCACCATCCTCTCCGGGAAGAATATTTTTTCCTGATATCTATCTAAATCTACCTGCTTTTAGTTTAAAACTATTACCTCTTGTACCGTCACTACAAGCCCTTGTAAAAAGT
>NW_010264094.1:0-984 GCF_000690775.1 Eurypyga helias
GCTGGATGCAACCCCTCCATCACCCGTGGCCGCAGCTGGCCTTACCCGTTCCCAGCTGGGGGGGCTGCCCTCCCAGGGAGGTAGCTGTCAGACACCCTGTACCCATAGAGCACCTCTCCTATGACGAAAGGCTGCGAGAACTGGGCTTGTTCAGCCTGGAGAAGAGGAGGCTCTGAGGAGACCTCATTGCAGCTTTCCAGTATCTGAAGGGGCTACAAGGGTACTGGGAGAGGACTTTTTACAAAAGACTGTAGTGACAGGACAAGGGGTAATGGGTACAAATTGAAATCAGGGAGGTTTAGATTAGATGTCAGGAAGAAATTCTTCACAGAGAGGGTGGGGAGGCACTGGGACAGGTTGCCCAGAGAAGCTGTGGATGCCCCATCCCTGGAAGTGTCCAAGGCCAGGCTGGATGAGGCTTGGAGCAACCTGGTCTAGTGGAAGGTGTCCCTGCCCATGGCAGGGGGGTTGGAACTGGATGATCTTTAAGGTCCCTTCCAACCCAAACCATTCTGTGATTCTATGATTCTATGGGGGTCCCTTGTCCCCTGCCCCATCCCACAGGACAGTGCCTGGGGCTCACCTTGAAGTTCTCCAGGCTGGGGAAGACGCTCTGCGGGGCGATGAGGTCCCCGTCAGTGCCGTTGATGCGGAAGCACTTGCGGACGTTCACCTCCGTCTCCGTGGTCTCGGGCGTCACCTTGAAGCTGGCGCCGAAAGGCTCGATGGAACCGAACTGGTAGGTGACCACTTGGCCTGGGGACGGGGACAGCTCGAAGGTCAAGCCGAGCCCCTGGGTCCTGGCATGGTGATGGCTCCCAGGGCTTTGCTGGGGCACCCGAAGGTCCTGGGGCACCCGAAGGCCCTGGGGCAGAAGGAGGGGGATGGGGAGGGTCAGGGGGATGGAGCCCTTTCTGCACCCACCGCCGTAGTACTCGATGCGGCTCTTCCCCCCCGAGAGGTTGTACCAGGCTTCGAAGGGCT
>NW_010264095.1:0-713 GCF_000690775.1 Eurypyga helias
GAACTTCATGATGTTCACATGAGCCAACTTCTCGAGCTTGTCCAAGTCCTTCTGGATGGCATCCCATCAACCGCACCACTCAGCTTGGTGTCATCTGCAAACTTGCAGAGCATGCACTCAATCCCTCTGTCCATCATTGGTGAAGATATTGAAGATGACTGGTCCCTATACAGACCCCTGGGGGACATCACTTCTCACCAATCTCCATTGACCACTACACTCTGGATGCACCCAACCAAGCCATTCCTCACCCACTGAACAGTCCACCCATCAAATTCATAGCTCTCCAATTTAGAGAGAAGGATGTTGTGGGGGACCATGTCCTTACACCTACTTACACCTAGGGATTGAGAGCTCTTGTGCTCTATGGAAAACATCCATGATGATCTGTTAGCTCTATTCTGCTCCTTTGGCCCCAAGAGCAGTTTTTCCAAAGGGTCCTGTTGACTAACTTCTTGAAGAGCTGGCAATTTGCTTTCCTAAAATTCAGGGTCATGACTTTACTTTTTACCTGACCCATATCCCTCAGGACTGCAAACTCCACCAGTGTGTGATCACTGCAGCCCAAGCTGCCTGCAATCTTGACATCACCAATTAGCTCAGGTGCATTGGTGACCAGTGTCACACCCCCTGGTAGGGCTGTCTATTACCTGGCTTAAGAAGTTATCCTAAAGGCACTCCAGGAGGCTCCTGGATTGCCTACAGCTTGCCCA
>NW_010264095.1:762-4490 GCF_000690775.1 Eurypyga helias
CCCCCAGCAGGACGAGATGCCTCCTGTAGCTGCAGTAAGAAGGCTTCATCGATGGGCCCCCTTGCTCGGACAGCCTGTAGTAGACACCAACCACAAGGTTCCCTGTGTTGCCTCGGTTTCTAGTTCCTACCCATAAGATTTCAACCTGCTCGTGGGTATTGTTCAGACAGCTCTTCACTCGCTACCAATTTCCTGATGTAGAGGGCAACCCTCTGTCCTCACCCGTCCCTTCTGAACAGCCTGTAGCCATCGACAGGCACACTCCAGTCATGGGATTTGTCCCACCAACTTTCAGTAATGGCAAGTAGCCCATTGCTTTCTAGCAGCACGGTGGCTTCCAACTCCTCCTGTTTACTGCCCATGCTGTGTCCACTGTTTCACTGGTGTTTTTCCGTTGGCTCCTCTTACCTCAGGACCCCCTGTCTTATCTCCATAAATCTTAACTGCTCTGTCTGGGCAGACAATTCCCTCCTCCTTATGCTGTGACTGGGTGGACAAATGTGATCTTCTCACCAATCTTGCCAGCTAATCCCACCTTGGACATTCAGCTCGATTAACAGCAAATGCACCCAGATCTTCTCCCCGTATAGGCCAACAGCCACTGCGCTTCCCGGAGCACACAGTTTCAGATCACATCCCTGCCTCATCGTGCCTGCGTCAGAGAAGGCACCAGACACCAGGAGGACAGGTATTCAGAGCCATCTCTCTTGAACCCTATGCAAAGTGCCATTTGTTTAACAGGAAACATTTCAGTTTAATTTTTAAACGGTTTGTGAGCAACACCCAAACATCATACTACCGTCAGTTAACCCGGCAGTTGTGGAAAGACTCTAAGGCAGCTGAAACCCTTGTCAAACCAAGTCTATGTTACTCTACCCCTTCGCTGGACTTGAAAAACCATGCAGAACTCAGCTGTTCTTCTGCTAACTGAAAGGCCTGGCAGTTCATCTAGAGATAATATTTTCCATGCATCAGATAAAAATGCACATATCACCTGTATTTTAATTCCTACTTCCTATGGCCCCTAGCAGTTTAGTGCTAAAATATTTGCACGCGGTCATTTCCAACTGTATGATTTCCAATTCCTGTTATATTTGTGAATAAATGAAGACTTGGAGCTCTACAGTGTAAGATGCAGCTATCCTTATTTCCCAGTTATTATGCTATGGTGGCAATGATGCCACTGGCAGCATCTCTGTATACTCTCTAATCTTCTAATTGCCCCAGGTAAAGCTTAGACTTGTCATCCTTCATGTCTCAGAGAACAAACTCAGGCAGAGAAAAGAGGCTCAGCAATAGAAAAGCTGCTGCCTTTAATTAAATCACAATGAAGTCTCTAATTGTAGCCTAGGGAAGAGTCTTTTAAATAAATTTACAAACACTTGAGATGCAAGGTGGAAGTTAGTCATTGGGTTTTTTTGAATAGGCACATCTTTATATTGATTTCTACAAATAACACAGAAAGCCTCATTAAAAACTACTGACCTGCCTTGAGCAAAAAATCACAGGCCACTTCGTCTGCCCTCTCTGATGCAAATAGCACAGTCTTCTGATTTTTTTGTAAGACCCTAGTCAAGCTGCAATAAATTATCCAGATTTTTCAGAGCACCTATTTTTTACAAGGAGAGAAACTAATACGGGCTCCAGGCATTTTTTTCCTAAATGATCTTTATTTTCAAAATGTACAAACTCAAGTCTTGCTTACCTCTGTCAGAGATGGCAGCAGCAACCACACTATATGCAAGTGTTTCCACTTCAGTAAATCTCTGCTGAGATCCATACGTGGCAGCTCTATAGCCAGAACAAGTATTGTCCCTGTGTCCCTTTACAATACACCACCTGGCTCCTTCCTGTCTCACTTAAGAAATTGCCTCGTCTAAATTTTCATGGCTTTTGCTTTCTCCCTTTTCTAGGAAGAATTGTTACTACATGATTAGCACACTTTAGCCATAGAAAAATCTAAGAGCCTGTTAGTTTTGTCAAAAACAGGGCCAGGATAGCGTTCAACCATCGTCTTGAAATACCAAACAACAGTGGGGTATGCTCAGTACAGATTTGCTGCATCTTACTAGCAGATCACATTGTTCTGAAGAGTCGTTTCTATGGGAGTGGAAACTATCACCACTAAGAGTGACGCAAGTTCTGTAAAAACATGAAATAGAAACAGATACTATTACCTGAACTGAAAATCAAGGTCACACTGCAAACACCCACTACAGTGACACATATATTCCACATTTGCTGCCCAAATACTTTTTTTCTCATGTTTATACATTCTGATTCAAATGACACAGTAATGACATAGCAGCCATAGAAATGGTCAACAGGCCACGCCTGGTTTAATTATAATTACTTACTAGGTGTCTAACTTGTACCGTTTCCTTCTGCATCCTTTTATTCCAGTGTCAAAGAAAATATGTACCAAGGCATTTATGTTTATCCTATCCCCCTGATTCCACATCCAGCCTAGTAAACTCATTAGCAAGACACATGTCTCTGCGTCTCTTTCATCAAAGCTCATTATTTCCTTTTCCTCCTCACTTGACTTTTCCATGTTAGAACACATTCAGCGTTTTTGCTGTTTTCAGCCACTAACAAAATGTTGAGCTGGACTCGTACCCCAGCACTGGCAGCCAGAAGCATCACTACTGCCCTGCCCACGCATCCTTCCTGCACAGGAAAATCAGGTTAACTGATAGTCCAGCTGCTCCATGCAGCCAGCACGGGGCAGGGTGGGTGGAAGAAAGCCTGCGTGGGGCTTCTACAGCAGCAGAAAGACAAAGGGAACGATCTCATACATGCGTTTCACATTTGTGAAATAACTTAAAAGAGGAATCTTTCTCAGGAGGAGTGAGGAAGGGAAGGAAAGTCACATCTGAACTTTACTAAGGGAGGGGCGGAGGGAAATCCCTGTGAGAGCAGAGTGGCAGATAACTGCCTATAATCTGAGTTCCAGCCCAAATAAATCTTCATGTTTGCTTTGACATAAACTATGTTCAGCCACCTTTCTCACAGAAAGAAAGGGGTTCATGGGTCGTGCCTCAGGTCACTTTTCAGAAAAGACCTGCCTGTGTAAAGAACAAAGATGAAGAAGTCAGAGGTAAATAATGAATTTGATCCCCACCCCTGTATTCTAATCACTTAACTGCCATACAGACATCAGTATGGTATCTACATTGCTGAATGTAAAGTCAAAAAAGAGATTAAATTATTCAAAAGTTAAGGAACTTACATTTCAGCTGTTGTTTTTCCTAGAAACATTGGAAAATCTTCCTTAGAGATCGGCAAGACTCCCTGGGACAAAGCAGAAGCAGCTGAAGAAGAAACTCCACCCAAATTTAGTGTTGATCCTGTCATGAGCGTGAGGCTGGGCTAGATGATCTTCCAGCCTGAGTGATCCTAAGACCATTGGGAACTGCCTTTCTAAAAGCCTTTAAAGTTACCTTCAAAAAAGCTGAAATATCTATAATTCATTAGAAAATCTGCACTTCATAAAGTTGCAGCTATGCTTGTACAACTTGTACTTGCCCAGCTAGCAAATGTACCGCTGTAGTGGATGATGCTGCCTCACACTGTGCCATCTCCATTTCTCACTACCTAGGAGGCATGAGCCTCCTCCTAGTTAAATTACAAATATTATCCAACTCAAGTTAAAGTAGCACAAAGTTGCATGTTGACTAAACTTACTTACTTCATTTCAATAATCTTGCCTGGCAAGATCATGGAGC
>NW_010264096.1:0-3966 GCF_000690775.1 Eurypyga helias
GGATGGGCTTTTTCGAAATAGCGCAATGAGGGTGCTTGCCTTGGGACCAGGAAGAGGCTTCAACATTAATTTGTGTTCAGAGATTAAATGAAGCCCTCCATTCTTCACTGGGAATAATTAGATTTCTCTCTGTTCCTAAATCTTATGAAACATGTAACTGAAAAAATCACTCTGTCCCTTCGGCCGGCGTGGAAACCGTCACGGGGTGCGGCGTGGCCGCAGTGAGAGATGACTCCGACTGCGAGACTTGACTCGAGGTGTGTGTTGAGCACAGGCAGACGCACTTCCCACATTTTGGTGGGAAAAGGCTTGTCAGCTGTGGTTCCAACAGGGCTCCGGATCCTCCCGTAACCCGCGGGGTGCTGCTGAGCTGGGCTGAACGGTGGGTCCAGGTTTGGGTCCATCCAAGCGGCAGGAGGAAGGTGGGTCGTGGTGCCTGCAGGGATTTCTGCAGGTTGGTCTGAATTTTCATCCCCTTTAGATAATGTTAAAGCCAGAAAAGCCCAGCAGAGGTGTGAGCATGTGATTAAAGCTACACAGAAATGTAGATGCCGAACAGCCTTTCCGTAGGAAGCGTGACAGCTCCAGAACACATCTCCCTCGTCGTCCTCCTCCCCGTCGCCGGCAGAGCCATCCGTGCAGCGGGGAATGCCGGCCCCGGCCCCTTCGAACCTCCCCAGCGAGGGTCTGCGGCCCTGCGTCCTTAGGTCAGCAAGTCCGGGGGCACGTGCGCAAGACCGTGAGCAGGGGATGGTCCAAAACACCTACGTTTTTTGGTCTCAGATGTAGTAAAGAGAGCGGATTTGGGGATATCTGGCTGTAACTTGACTCAAATGATGACGCTCTATGGCTGGCGTGCAAGGGGGGAGAGGGTGGAGAATGAGGACAGAGTAAAGAAAAACGCTCCTTTTTCTTCTTTGGTTTCTTAGCTTTGTGTGCTGTCACTTCTTCAGTTTCCCTAGTTTATTTGGACTGATGTCTCTCGGGCGGGAAAGAACTCCATACGTTTTTTCGGAGCTGCACATCTAATAATCACCCGCATCCGAAACTCGATTATAGCAGCGTCTGCGTAATGTCTGACGAGACGTTGTTTTCTCCGCGTGGCATGAAAAGGGAGAGCTCAGTCTGAACCACCTAACACGGCTTTAAGTTGCAGGATTCGGAGCATGTGGATGACATCCTGCATCCCCCTCTCACCAGCTCCTGCTGGAAAACTGGGAAGGTAGAATGGCTCGGCTCCCTGCTCGCTGGGTGCAGGTGCCAGTGAGGAGAGCTGCCCTGACGCCGTGCCGCTTGCGTGCCGGTTTTGTCCACAGCTAGACTGAGATAAGGTACTTTGGGGGAAAAACCGAAGGGAAAGGGTGGACGAGGCCTGTTCTCCATGTTTTGAGCACGCTCCCAGCTGCACCGCGGGGATGCGTTTTACTTTCCCGGTACCCGGAGGGCTGGCCACGCTCGGAGATTCTGTGAATCCACAGGGGTCTGTTGAGCGTCAAGGGGGTCTGCAGGTTGGCACGGGGTGGGACCGCGACCGCGTTCCCGAGACGGCGGGGTGGAATGCTGGGTGTCCGGCTCGCGGAGGGGCCGTGGTGAGGAGCAGGCTGTGTGTGGGGTCAGAGGAGGGTTTGTCTCCGGCGTGAGCAGCTGGGAGAGGGATTTTCAGTGGAAGCGTTGACACGACCTGGAAGCACCGACAGGCTTGCTACGGCGAAAGGCCCGAGCAGCTGCTGTTACAGGGCGGCTGGAGCAAACAGCAGTACGGACCTGAAGAGATGTTAACGATGGATGGGGTTCTGACAAACCGGTCCTCCGTCCGCCTGGTGATAAAGCACAACTTTGCAGCAGGGAAAAAGCAAAGCCGTAAGACTCCATGAAAAATATCTTAAGGAGTGGAACGCGGCGAGGCGTTCGGAACAGAAGGCAAGGATCAGCTTGGAGGGCGTGGAGGCAGATTTGTTGAGCTGGTAACCTTGTCCTTGGGGACTGCAGTCCTTTCCCGTTCGCCGCAACTTTACACCTTGTAGTTTGCTTCACAGCTGAGTAGGTAGGTTCTGGGGTGACCCTTGCATCCGAAGGGGAGACTGTATTCTTAAAATACTTGCTGTTACTCTTAGAGATGGAGCTACAGAGTGGTCGCAGCGGGCTGAAACCGCTGACGGCAGGAAAGCCGGCGCAGTCCCAGCTGTCTGGGGGGGCTGGGGGCCTGTGCCGAGGGGCAGCCCTGCGGATGTGCACGGCACAGACCCCTCTGGGAAGGTGGGAGATGGGCCGTACGGAGTTAGTGTGCCCACTGCTGTGCCTGTCAGGCGGTCTGCTGACCTGGGGGTGTCTGCAGGGAGCAGCAGGTCCTGTTTGTGCTGTGGGAGAAGGGAAGCTCCGGGGAGACCTCAGAGCCCCTTCCAGTGCCTGGGGGGGCTTTTCCCGAGGGCAGGGAGTGACAGGACAAGGGGTGACGGGTTTAACCGGAAAGAGGGAGATGGAGATGGGACATCAGGAAGGAATTCTTCCCGCAGAGGGTGGGAGCACTGGGACAGGCTGCCCAGAGAAGCTGTGGATGCCCCATCCCTGGGAGTGTCCAAGGCCAGGCTGGATGAGGCTTGGAGCACCCTGGACTATGGAAGGTGTCCCTGCCCAGGGCAGGGGGGGGCACTGGGCAGGCTTTACGGTCCCTTCCAGCCCAAACCAGTCTGTTATTCTCTGAACATGGCACAGTACAGACGATTGCTGTGCAGATTGGCACGGGGAGCAGAGCTGCAGATGTCCCTTTCTGTTCAATGGGTCTTTGTGTGCTGGAGATAATAGTTGGGAAGAACGCTGCCAGGGAGGCTGCTGTCAAAACTGTTCCCAAAGTCCTGGTTAAATAAGCTGTGTGATCAAGCAGTGGCAGTTTCTGATTGTTTCAAAGTACGGTTTTGGCCAGGATCAGTGTGTTATAGTAGCATGTCCCTGCTGAGCGTGGGGGAAGTGTCATGGGAAGTTGTGTGTAAGTGCAATCCTGCTCCAGGACTTTGCCTCTGGCTGCCGTGCGCAGCCTCCCTGGGGCGTCGGGGGCTGTGGGGGCTGCAGGGCTCACCACGGCCGGGGGCTTGCCACAGGGGACCACAAGGTCCCTCTGAATTGCACCAGACCCATCACCCCCTGGGCTAACGACATCATCAGACGGGTTCTAGGAACAGGCCTGAAATCTTCTGTTTGCCCAGAATGTCCTTCACCAGGACCAGCCCTGAGGGGACGGTGAGGGGCTGCAGAGGCTCCTGTGGTGCCGGTTGCCTTTAGCGTTTCCAGCCTCTTGTGCTCATTGAGCCAAGCTCTGGGTCAGCAGCCGTGGAGGGGGAACACCCTCGAGGGGCCAGCGTCCTTGAGATGTTGGGTGCCTCCTCTGGGCCTGTTCTGGCAGGGAAAAAAGCCTGTGGTCTTCACCCCAGCCCTTTCCCTTCGATCAGCTGATGCTACTGCCCTGCATACCTGGTAATTATCAACTTAATTTTTGTTCCTGACCGATCCTGCCCATGGCACACAGCTTCGTGCTGGCCCTAGCTGCCCGTCCGTCTGTCCTTCCTTGTTTGTCCCTTGCTGGGCGCTGGGAGGAACGCCTGCAGAGCCAGGCAGTGTTGTCGGCTGCCCAGGGCCCGGCTGCCAGGTCATCGCTTTTGTCGGTCACCGCGACTGTTGCCCTTTGGAGAAGGCGTTTTATTCGATAAATCTGATCTGATGCATCGGAGGTGCTTTGCGGGAGAGGCACCACCCATAACTCAGTGCTTTTGTGGCTTTGTCGGAGATGCTGCTTTCCATGGGTTGGCACGAGGCCGGGACCGGCTCGGTAATAACAGGGGTCAAAGGAGTTTTTGACCAAGGGGGTGTCCCCAGGGGAAGGCAAGGATGGTTTTGGCACAGGGCACTTCCAGTTGCTGGTGGTCCTCGGGGCACCCTGCCCCTGGCCGGACTTGGGAGCAGACCCTTCCTGGT
>NW_010264096.1:4010-4594 GCF_000690775.1 Eurypyga helias
TGCGGGTGCCCGGCAGCAGCGGAGGAGCAGCTGGGCCAGCCCGAGCCAGGCTGCCGTCCCCTTCGTGTCCACCCACGCCTGCGCTTGTGTGGAGGGGCGCAGGGGCTGGCCTTGGTCCAGGGACCTTCCCGGTCGGAGAAGTCATGGAGAGGCCCATGGGAAGCAAGCAGTTGCTTCCAGCAGAGCTTCGTCCAGCTGCTCACCAGGGTTCATGTGCTTAATGAACTCCTGACAGTTTAATTATAGATATATCTCTCAAATGATATAATACTGTTATACTATATTTATAAAGAAATAAATAGCTATATATCTCACTGCAAATACATGTAGGAGGCAGCTTTAAGCTCTGAGATCTTGGCTATGCCTAAACCAAAAATTTGATCAGCTGGTTTTATCCCTAACGTTTATGAGAACTGTAGGACAAGTTAATATTATCTTTTTAATTACAAGTGTGACACAGATGTTAATTACCAGGCAAAGATTGCATTTCGGTTGCTATCAGTGCCATCGGAATACAAAAGGGATGCGGAGATGGCTTTCAAATGACAGGGTAACGGGTGCCGCGTGTGTGTAACCCCGGTACC
>NW_010264096.1:4610-8724 GCF_000690775.1 Eurypyga helias
CTTCTCTTCGGAATAGCACCATCCCTGTGTTTTGCTTTCCTGAGAGCAGCTGAGAGTTGGGTTTAATTTTTTGTGTGTTGGTGAGATTCTGCCTGCAGCTCTGGGTGCAGAGCCGCTCTCAGACGGCGAAGCAGAGGGGTGCCGGGGGTGCAGCCCGCCCCATCCAGCCCGCTGCCGGCACCCCGTCGGTCCCGTGCTCCTCCCATGCCGACGTTGGCTGCCGGATAAAGACCTCTCCGGCTCCCCAAAGGCTGAGTGGCAGTAATTCCCCTCCAGATCCGACGTAGCCACTTCCTAAAGCATGGAAGCTCTCAGAGAAGCGAACGGCTGGTTGTGCTGGTTTGACAGGGGAGCTTGTCCAGAGATGAACCGGTTAGAAGGCAATCGCAGAGGTTATTTCAGCAGCAGGACAGCGAGACACAGTTCACCGCAAGCCCCTTCTTACCTGCTTTACTGTCTCTGCTCAACAGACTCACTCTGGTTCACAAGAAACCCCTAATCACCGTGTTCTGCTCTTCTCTGCAAGGAAGACCTGACTGCCCCGGGCTTTGGCAGCCGGCCCTCCAAGTGCTGGGCCCTCGCTGAGCACCGGCGGGGGGTTTCCAGCCGTACTGGGGCGACTGGTGTGTAACCCAGGTGTGCCCCGTGTGCTCATGGGGGGTGCAGTAGGCGGTTTTGGAGAACTGAACTCAGTTCTCAGAAACACTAGAGCTGTGCGTACATCACAGTAAGTGCCCTGACTGCTTCTGATCCTTTGGAATGCAGGGCTTAGTTCTTCCTGCTCCAGGAAAATCTCCCACTCCCTCGACATCCCTACTTGAAGGTACTGCCACGCTGTGCCCCGTAGCACAGGCTCCTTGCCCAGGCAGTCCCAAAGCCTGCCGATGCTTCTGGGTGCCACGGGCAATTGTACGTGGATGCTTCGCGGTTCAAGTTTCAGCCTTGCAAGTGAAACAGCAGCTACATAGATATTGGGGAAAACGGGGAGGGATTTGGCCCCAGCAGCCTGAGAGGGAGAATGAGCCCTGCCAGTGGTCCAGCCAGGGTCTTCCCCTGCTCCAGCCTGCATCCCAGTGGGACGTGGCGTTGGGACACTGCGCTGGTGGCCCCGGCAGGCCGGAACAGGCTTTTCTCCAATGCTTTTGTGCACTGCTGCCCTCGGCAGAGGCAGCGCCTGGTCCCAGCCCCCTGGGCAGGGGGTGGTCAGTGTCGGAGGCAACTGGTATTTCCTTTGCTGGGTAACAGATTCAGGTTTTGCTTTTGCACAGGATAATTCCTCATGACTTCATCGGTGTTGGCTTCTTTTTGAGGACTGAAAACTGCTGCTCTGGGTGATTAATGGTTGGAGAGCGCTGCTGGGATCAAGTCAGCTCTGCCAGCAGGAGCGATGCATCATCCCGGAGTCACAGCCGTTTCCAGAATGACCTCTTGCCACTGCAGTGCTTTTCATCCCTGGGGAGTGGGAAATGGGGAGACTGGTTTTAACCATTTTGATAGCTTAGTGGAGTTTTGCTGGGGTTTTATGGGACTTTTCTGTAGGTTTTCCATACTGGGAGTCCAGACCTAAATGCCGAAGGGAAGTCAGCAGAAGCTGGAGGAGTCGATGTACGTGGGCAAGGTGCAACTGCGAGTAAGCGTTGTCACAAGCTGGAGCAGTGTTCGGCTGTGGTTCGCTAGCGGGTAGCACTCAGGTGTTGGGTGGTGGTGCGTAGCGCGTGCTCACGCCAAGCCGTGACTCTCCTCTAAAACCAAAATAAGCGAAATCCAGCCTTGTACGCTGACGGCCCTGAGCCGAGGGCAGTGGAGCGTCTGTGTGGGTGAGGATTACAGCGCGCTTGTCTCGTCTTTCAAAGGCAGAGGCACGGGGAGGTTCAAGAAGCAAACCCGCTGCGCGGGGTTCGGACGCGGCAGGAGGATCTCCTGAACCCAGCTTGCAGCGGGTGGGAGGGTGCCGTCCCGCCGAGGACGGGGACACCTTCATGTAGGATGCCATCTGTGTTTGCATCCGAGATCAAGCCATCTCCAGTGTTCTCCAGCTCTGCAGATCCTGCCCGGAATGCAAACTACCGGCTTTTGTTTGAGCCCAGGCAAATTGTGCTGCCCCTTCATAATTAGTTTGAGATAAGTCGGGACATGCTATTAGATGATTAGATGACCTTTCATCTGAGTGGGGATTGCAGCCCGTTGGATTCCGTCAGAATCAGCTGGAAAAAGTTATTGGATTTCTAAAGGAGAAGAGGCAAAGCCTGCCTAAGGAGAGCAGGCTGGCTGGAAACTGTACAGAGCAGCAAGATTTGGGTGACTGGGGAAAGTATCCTAAATTAGCAAGAACAAAAAAACTTCCAAAAAGGACATAATGTCTGAGTCCCCTGGACACCAGAAATCCCAAACCCCGGCTCTCGGTTTCCATGCCCCTACACCACGGTGGGTTGAACAAATACCTCGTGTAGCAACAGCTCAGCGAGTGATGCAGGGGAATGGGAAGGCAAATAATTCCCGGGAGGTTGTGGACTTTGTTTCTGCTTTTGGTGCTCAGTCCATGGCGTGATGGAGAGCGCTTCCATCCTTGGAATAAGGTTTATCCTGATGGTTTATCCCAAGGCCAGGTCTGTGTGAGATGTAAATGGTGCGTATGCTCCCTACCGAAACAGCCATCCCTGCACGTTACAGCCTTAAACTGTGCTCTGATATTTGAAATTCTTCGTGTTTCCCTGAATCGACTGGAAGCTGGTGGACACAGCCATCACCAGGCTTGGGTGCTGTGCCGTGTTCCCTGCCATGCCCGTTTGCCCCACGGCAGCGTTGCTGGAGCTTGGCATGGCCTGGAGCAGTCCTCCAGGGGCTGGTGGACACAGCCATCGCCAGGCTTGGGTGCTGTGCCGTGTTGCCTGCGGTGCCCGTTTGCCCCACGGCGGCGTTGCTGGAGCTCGGCATGGCCTGGAGCAGTCCTCCAGGCGCCCGGCGCTGCCGTGACCGAGGGATGCAGCAGGACGCCTGGCTCCTGCCGCGGGGGTTCCCCTCGCCTTCCCTCCGTGTCCTTTGGGCTGTTCCCACGCCCCTCTCCCATCAGGGCAGTTCAAACAGATGGACTGGCAGCTCCACAGCGGTAGGTTCGGGGGAGAGGACCCTGCCAGCTACGGTGTCCGGGGCTCCGCAGAGCGAGGTGGAGCCAGGAGATGTTAAACACACGTCTCGTGTCCCGCAAACGCGCTCCAGACCTTGAACGCAGCTGTGTACGAACCGGTTGGCAACAGCTGAACGATCGGGGTACGTCTCTCATGCGCCGTGTCTTGAGCCATGCTACCAGCTGATGCCTGCCTTCTGCTCAGAATCTGGCAGCATCCCGTACAATTTTCCCTAATGGCTGTATTTAACCGCTGAAAATGTCCTTTGTGTGGCGAGGGGCCGCATTGTGCGGAACGAGGACCGCGTTGGCTCCTTGTTCTGCTTTCTTGCCTGCCTTTGCGTTGGAGATCTGCTTGAAAATGGGTTGAGATTAATTTAAAAACCCACTCTGACTCGTTACCGAGTCGATGCTTATTCCTTCCCCAGGGACAGATGCACGGACGGAGACGCACAAAACCGACAGGATGCGTGTTGGGGAACTGGCCAGGGGGGTTCTGTAACCAGGGTGTTTTTGGAAGGGTTCCTGCCTGGGGCAGAGGACTTGCGTGGCCGGGGCAGCACCGGGGCATGCTGGGAGGCTTGGCTGGAGGGGGAGATTTCCATCAACACCCACATTGGGTTCTTTTCTAGAAAACAGGGAACAAAAATTTCCACAGTGCCTGAAACTGGCATTGCTTTGCATGTAGGTGATGCTGTTCCATTTCAGAAAACTATTTATTATGATTACAGAGCACGAGAGGTTTCCAACGTTTCCTCATTTATTATACCAGGTTTTCATTTTCCCTGCAGAGAGACAAGCAGCAAACGGCAGAAATATAAAATGCAATGCCTGGTAAGATATTGCAAGTCACAACCTAAAAAAAATATATATAAAATTAGAGATTAATGAGCTTTTAGCCATAATGTGAAATAAACTGAAATCAGGAAGGAATGCTGGGCAGTGCCTGGACGGCGGTTATTCAGAGGTTTGTTTTTAGAGAGGTTATGT
>NW_010264097.1:0-1622 GCF_000690775.1 Eurypyga helias
TTCCAACCTTAGTGATTCTGAGATTAAGAATTTCCACTTAACAAGAGAAGGGGGCAAAAAGAGAGAGCATCCAATCTGCTGAGTGTTATGCCCTGACTCTAAAGCACAATGTTCTCTTATTTCTGTAGTAAGTATTTAGTTTGTAACACCTTCACAGGAGATATGCTTTGCCACTATGTCCACTCCCCACCGCCCAACACCCCTGGCATCAGTGTGCATCTCACTGTCAAGGCAAAGCAACATGCCCTTACAGAGCTGGTGAGCAAGGCCCCAAAGCAGAGCAGCCCGCTCTGCACTGAGGGCTAGGACGAACATCTAGAAGGAAAGAGCATTCTGAAGACATTCAGTAGAAAGAGAGGGGATGAACGGAAGGGCACCCCCACCAAACTCAGAATACATTCCATGCTGTACCCAGGTCTGCTTCCCACCTCCCCAGCAGAAATGCAACCTAGCAGTCCAAGCATGCCGAAGGACTGGCCAGCCCAGACAAAACAGTAACCTGCAGGCATGAGGAAGGGAGGACAGCAGAACAGAAGAGTACAAAGGAGTAGTTCAGATCTCCTAAGAGCAGAAAAGACAGCTGCCCAAGACTCATGAATGTCTTGTACACTGCAGTTACACAGCTTTCAACTACTCTGCTACCAGCTCATTCCCATAACACACCAATACAGGTTACACTTGCTCTGCTCTTGCTCAACAGACTACTAAAAATTTTGTTAGTACAAATGTGCATTTTCAGCAGAGCACATTGGCCAATATGCTAGAGGTGCAGCCTCTTGTAGCAGACAAGCACATCAGAAGTATCCAACAAAGAAGCGCACTGCAGTTTTAGGCATGGTTAAAGAAAAGTTCAAATATTTAATCTGTTCTCAGAATAAAGAAACAATAACATTTTAACCAAAGTCAAAGGAAATGCCAGTGCTGCTTTTTAATTACTTTTCCCATTCTACATACGTTATTTACCCTGAAGTTTGTTTTGATATCACATATAGGGAGATGAGAGGTAAATACCAGATGTTTGTGTGCTTCATACATCACAAAACTGACCTCCTTCAGAAGGGATATCACATGGTCTTACCATATACTCCTTTGTCCGGGAGAAGTAAAAAATCATCCACTGTATTTCACATCTCAGATTCAGTCAGATCCAGAAGAGAAAAAACTTTGAAATCTCTGTGAAAAACTTCTTCCTGAAATCTAATCTAAACCTCACTCACAATTAAACCCCCTCCCCCCTTGCCCTGCCACTACGGGCCCTTGTAAAAAGTCCCCTCCCAGCTTCCTTGTAGCCCCTTCAGGTACTGGAAGGCGAACATAGCATGTATTTTATGTAAAACACAATGACTTAGCAGAAAAAATGTTGTCCAGGTCCCAGGCATTGATGACCTGCCTGGTCTTATGGACCTAGGGCAGTCCATAAGACTTTTTGTTTCATTCCATAATACATCAAGCTGAGTGGTCACTGTACCCTCCGGTACCGGAGGTTCTGGGAGCGGGACGGAGGGAGGCTTGCAGAGCCTGGACGTGGAAGGTGTGTGGGGGGGATCGCCCCGGAGGTTCCAGCCAGCAGCGCGGTTTTGGACGGCAGTGCGGGGTGTTTTTTTCTCTCTCGGCAGCACGGT
>NW_010264098.1:0-200 GCF_000690775.1 Eurypyga helias
AGGATTTCGGATGAACCGCCCGGACCTCGCTCACCAGAGCATCCTCACACCTCTGAGCGCGGCGGGTACCGGTGCGGCTCCGGCGCTCCCCAATTCCCCAGCCCCAACGGGAACAACATTCCCGGGGTGCAACCGGCTCCATGACACCGGTGGCGCCTGATCCCGCTGCTCCGCGCCCCACGCTCCGACTGAGGACCCAA
>NW_010264099.1:0-527 GCF_000690775.1 Eurypyga helias
GCCGACGAGATGGGATTGGGCAAAACCATCCAATCCATCGCCTTCCTGCAAGAAGTTTACAACGTTGGGATCCGCGGCCCCTTCCTGGTCATCGCTCCGCTTTCCACCATCACCAACTGGGAGCGGGAATTCAACACCTGGACGGAGATGAACAGCATCGTCTACCACGGCAGCTTGGCCTCCCGGCAGATGATCCAGCAATACGAGATGTACTGCAAGGACGCGCGGGTAGGGCGTCCCGGCATCCCTCCTGACCTACCACCATCCCAAAATCTCCTCCTGGAGGCTTCCCGGGAAGAGCCTTGCCACCACACGCTCCCCAGACCCCCTCCTGGAGACTTCCCAGGATGAGCTTTGCTGCCCCACGCTCCCCAGATCCCCTCCTGGAGGCTTCCTGGGATGAGCTTTGCCGCCCCATGCTTCCCCCATCCTACTGGAGGCTCCCCGGGATGAGCTTTGCCGCCTCACGCTCCCTGGACCCCCTCCTTGAGGCTTCCTGGGAGGAGCTTTCCCACCCCACACTCCCC
>NW_010264099.1:615-998 GCF_000690775.1 Eurypyga helias
CGGAAGGAGTTTTGCGGCCCCACGCTCCCCCCATCCCCTCCTGGAGGTTTCCTGGGAGGAGTTTTGCCACCCCACGCTCCCCAGACTCCCTCTTGGAGTCTTCCCGGCATGAGCTTTGCTGCCCCACACTCCCCACATCCCCTCCTTGAGGCTTCCCGGGATGTGTTTTTGCCCCCAACATTCCTCACATCCCCTCCTGGACGCTTCCTGGCAGAAACTTTGCCACCCCACGCTCCCCAGACCCCCTTCTGGAGGCTTCCCAGGATGAGCTTTGCCACCCCACTCTCCCCCCATCCCCTCCTTGAGGCTTCCCAGGAGGAGCCTTGCTCCCCAGACCCCCTCCTGGAGGCTTCCCGGAAGGAGTTTTGCGGCCCCCCCCCCCC
>NW_010264100.1:0-3029 GCF_000690775.1 Eurypyga helias
GGCTGCGGTGCTTAGGGCTTGTTCCCGGCTTTTACGAGGTGAGTAATACAGGGGATGTAAGGTTTCCTCATCCCCCGGTGTAAGGCGAGTCCACCCCAGGCAGCCGGCACTCCCTCCCCTGCCCGTCTTTCTCCTAGGGCTTGGAACTATCCAAACTAGTAGGGCAAATACTGGGTCAACTGCACTGCCCCAGAGATACTCCACATCGCCAAAAAAAGAAAGACATCCTTAAAGTGTCAGACGTGTTCCATGCAAACCATTAAAAACAAGCCAGACACTTGCCTACCCTCCGCCAGAGGGATGACTGCAAATAAAATTGCCCTCAACTAGCTTCCAAATGCTGTTTTCCAAGCAAAGGAAAATGGTATTGGGATTGGTTAGGAAGAGCTTTCATTTGAAACAGGGAGTCTAGTAGCATTTCTCCTGCCTTCATCCTAGCAGAGCTATTCCAAATAGTCTGCATACTTTTCCTTATAAGGAATATCTCCCATGGATCTACATGCGGTTTCTTTGAACAAGTTAAATAAACGTCCTGCTACGAAGCTGCCTCTCATCTATGCAGCCATACGCAGAAGACAGACATCTGATCCACATTATTCACAGAACCCCTCTCTCCCGTTCCTATGCACGCTTATGTTTTAAGTTCTGCAGTTCTTTCAAAGCCATACAACTTAACTGCCACACTGAAGTTAAAACTTTTTTATCCATTGTTCATTTTAGAAGTAAAATAAGATAAAAGCAGGTTGTCTTTCAAAGTTGCTTTTTGTAACATTTCCCCTTCTAAAAGTATCCTTCCTTCCCCCATGAAATCCTTTGCTTGCTTCATCTGTGGCAACTCCTCTTTTTATTATGGCTTTGAGGTGAATTTTTAAAGCTGAGTTACAGGAAAAGCATGGTCATTGCTTTGGAAATCCTGCAGCTCAGACCTGAGATTTACTCAGAGAGAACTGGATTGTAGAGCAGCAGCCACAGAGATGTGGAACTTAAGTGCACAGACAATAAACTCGCATGGTTCCATGCCTGCAATACATTAAATGCATGTCAGGGGCAGACAGGTGGGTGGGATGAGGGCCTGGGAGAAGCACAAGCTCTTGCATTATTACCATATAAAGTGCTGAGCTATATATATCTCCCAGCTTGCTCCCAAGATCCCTGTCCTCTGAACTGCAAACCTAGCAAGTATCATCTTCCAGACAATTTTCTCTCATGTAAGACTGAACTTCAGCAAGTGAAACAGTTCCAGTGACTTCCAGGAAAAAAAACCACCAGCAAACAAACAACTAGTAGAGGATCTTTTATCTCAGGGACCACTGAGTGAGCCAAACTAGTATCTAGCAGCAGTTCTAATGCATGCGTGCCTAGGAACAGCTCTCTCGAAGACAGAACTAGCAGCCCTTGCTCTTCTGGATCTCCCTCTCCTGGATCTACTTGCTACAAACTCTCTGATTCTGCTTCACTATCAAGATATTGTTGTTCCAGCCTGCTCCTTTTTCCCCATCACCTGAACGGCCAATCCACCCTTTCTTTACTTTCATGTCTAGAGCGGCAAGTACACATGAAAAGCATGTGTTGAGTGAGCAGAAACCCAATCAAACGCCTCTGATGGTGTGCAAACCTCATGCAAGGAGGCAGTGCTGTGTTTCACACCTCCCTGCCCAGGAGATGCCTGGACCCTGCCTTCAGCAAAGCTTTGGAGCACTGCTTGGTAGGAGTCCTGGCTGTCCTGTGCAGAGGCTGTGTGGAGTTTCTGTACTGGGACGGTGGTGAAAGGGATGGGGGTAACTTACATCTGTGGCCTTTTTGTCAGCCAGTTCCAACTTTTCCTGTGCATCTTTAAGGGACTCGGAGTATTTGTCCAGCTCATCCTCAGTGCCCTTCAGCTTCTTTTGTAGAGCCACCAGCTCGTCCTCCAGCTGTGATACGGGTGGAAGGTGGTGGAGAGGGGAGGGCGGGCAGGACAAGGTGCAGCAGGCAACGTGATCGTGCAAAGGGAGAAGTGCGAGTGCAGAAGAGACAGGAAAGGACAGACGGACAGAGAGAGAGAGAAGGAGAGACAGTTAGATTCTCTTTGCTTGCGGCAAGGGCACGATACCTTGGCAGCATTCTCCTCTGCGGAGAGGAGGCTATCCTCAGACTTGTGTAGCTCTTCCAGCACTTGGTCCCTTGCATCCTCCGTCACATGCAATTGCTTTTCCAATTGCACAATGTCATCCTCTAACTAGGTGCACAAGAGGAAACACAATGCACAATGTTTCTGCCTGCACTTAGAAAAGTGGGAAATTAATTTTTAAATCCCTCTTCCTTTCTCCCTCCTCCTTCAGGATCTCCCAGAAACATGCAACCCATGACACCCCTCCCCAAAACGAATACAGCCCCAGCTGTAAAGGAGGGGGATTGGAGAAGGCCATGAAAATGGGACACACATCTGGAAGGGGTGTATGGGGAGGAGGGGGTGCAGCTGGAATTGGACAAGTCTGCTGGGTGGTGCTGGACGGGGCAAACACAGCTTTAAGCGTCCTTTGAAAATCACAGCACTTCTGTCCATCGCTAACCAGGTGCACGAGGCAGCCTCTCTCCCAGCCATGCCCCTGTGACAAAGGCACAGAGGCCATGCGGCTGTCCTAGGGCCCCGCTCCCCACCTGCGGTGCTGAGGGGAAGGATCAATCTCCTGCCGGGCCCCCGGCAAGCTCCAGCCAGAGGCTGACAGGGTAAAGCTCTGCCTTAGGAAAAGTTCAGCCAGATCTGCAGGGGGTGGTGGGGAATACAAGGTAAATTTAAAAAATAAGAGAGAGAGGAGTCGTCGGGAAAGCCTTGCGCCCCGGCGCCGGCCGCGCCCGGGCCCTCGGTGCAGACCTGCTTGCTCCTCTCCTCCGCTGCCTTCTTGTCCGCTTCGGCTTGCTCGGCTCTGTCCAAGGCGTTCTCCTTGTCCAGCTTCAGCATCTGCATCTTCTTCTTGATGGCCTCCATCCTCGCTGGGACCCAGGCACGGGCGGTGGGGCGGCGGGCGGCAGGACGGGCAAGGGGGAGG